>NW_009723253.1:0-21646 GCF_000703405.1 Apaloderma vittatum
TCTCTGGAGCCTTTCAAAACCTGCCTGGATGTGCTCCTGTGTGATCTACTGTAGGTGACCCTGCTCTGGCAGGGGGGTTGGACTAGATGATCTGTAGAGGTCCCTTCCAACCCCTAACATTCTATTATTCTATTATTCTAAGACTCTGGAATAAATTGTCCAGAGATGTAGTGGATGTCCCCTCCCTGGAGGTGTTCAAGGCCAGGTTGATTAAGGCCTTGAGTAGCCTGATCTAGTTGAGAGGTGTCCCTGTCCATGGCAGGGAGGTCGGATTAAATGATCTCTAAAGCTCCTTTCCAACCTCGGCCATTCTATGATTCTGTGAATTATGTCCTTTCGAGCTATCTAAATTCAACATGCCACAGGTTTCAATTTTCAGATGATATATAATACTCAGCCTTTATATTTATATAGAGGCAATATATAGATTGGCATCTACACATATTTGAGTGTGCATATAGCTGTAAGCATTAAATAAAAGCAAAAAAGCCCCAAGGGTTCTCTTTCCCAACTACCGGTGGAATAGGTGGACCTTGAACAGAGTCTAGTATAGCTGAGGAAGCACAGTAAATTAGTATACATACACTGGGTCAGAAAAGACATTTAGTCATTGTGCTTCAGATCAATAATAAAAGTAAATATCATTTAAATAAGATCATTATTATAATATGGCTTACAGCACCAGCATAATTTTTTAACACTTTACATATTCTAAAGGACACAAATGCAGAATTCGCTTTCAACAGAACATTATCAAAAACAGTCTTACAAAATCCTTTGGAATGCTTGCAATTTTTCTATATAAGCTAGGATCAAGATGCATTTTCTATTACTTCATCTAAGCTTAGTTTTATCCATTATTATTGATGTAAGTCATTAAAAATTCATGATTACATTAATAATGACACAGTATTTCAGCTTTTTATTGCAACATGCAGTGAAAGACACATTTGTCCTTTTTATTTAATCCTAATGAAAAAAATATACTACTTTAATATAAAAAGATTTAAAAATATGTAAAAATATCTATAAAAATCTATAGTTTTACTATTTAATCACACAACATAAACCAAGCTATCATATGGATGTTCTTGTATTATACAGATATTATGAGGGTAGCTAAAAAGATTTAGAAAAATCTCAGTGTTGCTAATTTGGAAAAAAGTATGTGAACCTTTTGGAATTTTGTGGTGTTCTGCATTAATTTGTCATAAAATGTGATCTAACAATCATCTAAGTCAAGAATATTGACAAATATTCAAATAATATACAAATATACAAATATTCAAAGTAATAACACAAAAATAATTCTGATCTTCCATGTTTTTATTGAACATACTTACACAGCACTCAAAATGCTAGTGCAAAAATTTAGTGTACCCTTGGAATCAGTAACTGGTTGACCCCTCTCCCAGCAGCAGTAATCTCAACCAGGTGCTTCCTGTAGCTGTGGATCAGACCTGCACATCCTTCAGGAGGGACTTTAGCCCATTCTTCCCGGCAGAACTGCTTTAGCTCTAACCTATTCTTTCAACGTTTCATGTGTATGGCTTTCTTCAAGTCATTCCACAGCATCTTTGTGGGCTTGAGGTCTGGGCTCTGACTTGGCCACTCCAAAAGGCAGATTTTGTTTTCTGAAGCCATTCTCTTTTGGACTTGCTCTGGTGGTTTGGGTCATTGTTCTGTTGCATCACCCAATGTCTGCAGAGTTTCAGCTGACATAGAGACATTCTCACATTATCCTGAAGAATTTTTGGATACACTTGGGAATTCCTCTTCCCCTCAATGACTGCAAGCTGACCAGACCCTGATGCAGCAAAGCAGGCCCAAGTCATGACTTTTTCTCCACCATGCTTTACAGTTGAGATGATGTTTTCATGATGATATGCAGTGCCCTTTTTAAGCCAGATGTAGTGCTGCATGTTCTTTGCAAATAGTTCAATCTTTGTTTCAGCAATCCACAAAACATTTTGCCAATACCACTGTGGAGTGTCAGTGTGCTCTTTAGCAAACTTCAGGTGTGTAGCAATTGTATGAAGCACCATCTTCCTGCGTGGTGTCCTGCCATAGACACCCTACTTGTTCAGTGTTTTACTTACTGTAGACTCACGAACACAGATGTTAGCCAGTTCCAGTAATGCCTGCAATTCTTCAGCTGTCACTGAGGCTTGTTTCTTTACCCCATTGATGAATCTTTGCTGTGCTCTTGGGGCCATTTTGAGTGGGGATCCACTTCTTGGTAGAGTAGCCACAGGCCCAAAGTGTCTCTATTTGTAGATCATTTGCCTAGGTGTAGACTGGTGAATTTCTAAGGTCTTTGAAATCATTTTATAACACTTTGTAAGCTCTTATTGGTGAGGCATGGCTCACATCACAGAATCACAGAATGTCAGGGGTTGGAAGGGACCTCAAAAGATCATCTAGTCCAGCCCCCCTGCCACAGCAGGATCACCTACAGTAGATCACACACGAACGCATCCAGGCAGGTTTTGAATATCTCCAAAGAAGGAGACTCCACAACCTCCCTGGACAGCTTATTCTAGTGCTCTGTCACATAAGCACGCATCTTGCGCAGTGCAAACTCAGAACGTCTGAGTGGTTTTTATCAGTCAATGTAGCTCTAGTCCACATTTCTAAACTCATTTTCTTAACAAGACTCCAGGTTAACCTGACTCTAATTAGCTTTTCTGAGTCAACTCAAGGGTTCACTTACTTTTTCCACTAGCATTTTGAGTGTTGAATAAGTATGTTCAATATAAACATGGAGGATCAGAATTATTTTTGTGTTATTATTTTAGGCACATTGTATTTGTCTACACTCTTACTTAGAGGATGGTTAGATCACATTTTATGACAAATTAATGCAGAACACCACGAAATTCCAGAAGATTCACATATTTTTCTTGCAGCTTTAATTTGACGTTGATACTACGGTTTAAAAACCAGGACTCATCATAGTGATTAGGAAGAAAGAGTCTTTTCTCTGCTATTTTATTAGTGCAGTGGTGTTTGGTCAAACAACACTTGCTTTAGAAGTAAAATACATCAAATCTCTATAGAAAGAGAAGGAGATAGTATCTGGCAGTTAGTATAAAAACAGACAAAAAGAACATAAGAGAGAGGGCAATGGATCAAACCAATGAGAAAATGAAAGCAGAAGAAGAACAAGGTGTGTGTGGTGGGGAGTGCAGGAGTAGAGAAAGAGAGAAAATATCAACATAAAATTTGTATTTTGAGGACTACTTCCACAGACCAGAGAACCACATACGTTTTTATATTTTTAAGGTCAGATTAGTCTTATCATCATTCTAAAAAATCAGAAAACATAACTCAAAAACTGAGTGGCTAGAGACTAGGCTTGCATATCACCTCTACTCTTTGACTGCCATGGTCTTGACCATGATGCAGGGGAATCTCTACTCCGGCACCTGGAGGACATCCTCCTGGCCCTCTTCATTGATCTTGGTGTCTTCACATATTCTCTCTCCTCTATCTCTCTGCCAGTTTTTGTTGCACAGTTCTTCTCTCTCCCTTCTTAAATGTTTCCACAGAGGTGTTCCTATCCTATCATCACTGAAAGACTTGTCTGTCGCCAGTAGTGGGTCCATCTTTGGAGCTGGCTGGCATTGGCTCTGTCAAACCTAGGGGAAGTGTCTTGTCCCAAATTGTACTTGGTCGAGCTATAGTGATCCCAGAGGTGAAATTAAGACACAAATGAGGTCGATACTGTGTTTTCTTTCAGGTCTTTATTCTTCAAGTGGAGAGAGAGAGAGAGAGAGAGAGAAAAGGGGTGGGGGGGCGGGTAGAAAGAAGAAGAAACCAATGCCACCAAGGAGTCCAGCGGCGTCCCGCAGATCCATCATTGGTGGGGGAATATTCCAACTAGGTGCTGGTCTGCACTTCTTTTATTTCCATTGTCCCTGCCTTTTCTCCACCTTTTCACAGGAGCTAAGCATGATAAATCTCCTCCTCTTGCCTTATACGCGCTGCTGTCTTGTGGTCTCTGGTGGTCATGGGCCAGGGTTCTGGAGGAAGGCTTGTAGTCTTCCTCGCTGTGTACTTTTCACGTTTAGCTCAAAAAATGCTGAGCTGGTGGCTAGAAGTCTGGTTAAGACCAGATGGCCAGGTGGCTGCTCTCTTACTGACAATCGAGTTCATGCTTCATTATCTCTATGCTCATCAGCAGTCCCTGTTATCTAGACCCCTTTGCAACACTGTGCCAGTTCCGTGCTGAATTATTGCTGTGTCTGCCCATGCTCCACCATATTCTCTGCAGAATGTTGCAAAAGGCCTCCTGTCCAAGCCATATTCAAGGCCTCGCAGGTATTAGTTGCTACTAATGTTGCAAAAAGTTGGTTAATTCCTACAGCAGCAATTTGTTATGATAAGCCTTGCAGTTCCGAACTACGCGTCTTTGCCATGTTGAGACAATCATTTCTTTCTTTGAGTCCCACAGGAAGCTTCTAGCAGCTTCTTGCAGAAGCCAACCCTACAGCCCCCATTTCTAAAATCTAGCCAGGCAAACCCAATACATTATTATAAAATACCTTACATTGAATTGAGCAAGTGAAATCAATATTTCAGAGGGCTACAGAGGTTTTATTTGTCATAATTTTATTACACATGTAGATATTACAAGTCAAAATATTTTCATACAAAGATTCTTCTTGTCAATATATCTGCAAAGAATGCCATATCTCATGGCCATCACTAAAAGATGTGGTCAAGGACAGCTGGGTGTGGCCAAATTTATCCTGTACTTTTGTAAGGATTGCCCTAGAGACATCTCAGGTCTTCACAGTTTGAAACCTTTTTGCCCTTTTTTTTTTTTTTTAACGGAGGACCAGAATGGGGAGAATCATAAGGCAAATATAGGGTAGAATAAATATTAACTTAAGTATTTGCAGAATAGCATAAATAACCTATTTAAAAGAAAGTAAAACAAGAAGAAAGGAGAGAAAACAGAGAAAAAAGATAGAGATAACAGAAATGTTTTCAGGACTTCCAGAATGTTTAATAAGAGTTTGTTGCAATTTACATTGAGACATGGAAAATTCAGTACAATTTACACCTCCCAGAATTCTGGAGCTGCCAGCTCAGAAGGAATGGAGTACATAAATAATGTATTTCCTGTTATTCTTGGTCTGCAGCCGATCCCCTGCTGAGCATTGAGAAAGAGTTTTAGATCCCTAGGAAACAGCTGGTGCTGTCTAGCACGTTTGACTGATTTTTGTGAACAGAGAATGAAAGGCATAAAATGCAAAATGAGAATCTAAAACTAAATAGGTATTTTCTGTAATAAAGCTTGGAAGGCTACAAAGCTGTGCAAGAAGGCACAATTAAAAATAATCTCTTCTAAAGAAGCATATTATTTGACAATGAAAAGTCTTAAGTAGATAGGGTGGAAATTGGATGGTCTCTTCAAGGACCAGCTTGGTAAAGTATCATGGGTTAAAGCTTTGGAGGAAAAAGGGAAGCTGGTCAATATTTAAGGATCATGCCCTTCAAGCTCAAGAGCAATGCACCCCAAAAAAGAGAAAGTCATGCAAAAATGCCAGGAGGCCTCCATGGCTAAACAAAGAGCTCCTGAACAAACACAAGAACAAAAAGGAAGCCTATAGAGGGTGGAAGCAAGGACAGGTAGCCTGGGAAAATTACAGAGATATTGTTCAAGCTGCTAGGGATCATGTTACGAAAGCCATAACCCTGATAGAATGAAATCTGGCCAAGGATGTCAAGGGCAACAAGAAAAGCTTCTATAAGTATGTTGGTGACAAAATAAAGACTATGAAAAATGTGGGGCCTCCCCAGAGGGAAACAGGAGACCTGGATATGGAGAAGGCTGAGGTACTGAATGACTATTTTTCCTCAGTCTTCACCAGCAAGTGCTCCAGCCACAGCACCCAAATTACAGAAGGCAAAGGCAGGGACATGTAGAATGAAGGACAGTCTGCTGTAGGAGAAGATCAGATTCAAGCCCATCTAAGGAACCTGAAGGCATACAAGTCCATGGTGTCAGGGACTAAGCAAATGTCCCAAACAGTCTAGGTTTTCTTGGAGCCTAAATGAGCCAGAGCTGCCTGCCTGGTGCTTGTCCCTGATTGTGCGGGGGTGACCCAGTGCTTTGTTGAGCCCTCTGCCCCAGCCCTGCACAGGTGGAGCTGTGGGGGTGGGTGGGGCTTGGAGCTGTGACTGCAAGAAGCCGGGAGAGGGAGGAGTAACACCCCCCACAGAAGCCCCCACCATCCCCCAGGTGGGTTCCTGGTAATTTTCCACAAAGCCTGGGTGGCAGGAACTTGGTTGTATAAAAGGCAATCACTTGGGGCAATTGCGCACTTTTTGCCCACCCCTCGAAGATGGCTGCATGTGCCATGGTTGTCGCTGGATCCAAGGGTGGTGATCTTTCCTTTTCCTATCGCTTTCCTTCTCTCTCTTTCTAGCTTTAACAAAAGGCTAGCTATGGCAAGGCCGGTTTCTTTTACTTGCTAATATCTCATTGCTGTGAGGTGTGTTGTTTGTGCTAAGTGGACGATTGAAATGCATGGTTGTTAGGTGACTGATAAATAAAATTGCTGTTCAGATCTTTGGTGTAAGTCACCTTAATCCTGGCCTGGGAATCGGGAACCCGAGTGAGTCAAAGTCTTGAACTTCGGGGTGTGACACATGGGACCTGATGAGATGTCATGTCAGTCTGGTGAATTTCTCACTGACTGGAAAAGGTGAAACATAACCCCCATTTTTAAAAACGAAACTACAGGCCAATCATCCTTACCTCTGTGCCTGGCAAGATCATGGAGCAGATTCTCGTGGAAATGTGCTAGGGCATATAGAAAACAAGGAGGTGATTGGTGACAGCTAACATGGCTTCGCAAAGGACAATTCATTGTGGCCTTCTATGATGAGGTTATAGCGTCAGTGGATAAGGGAAGAGCAACTGATGTCATCTGCCCGTGCAAAGCGTTTGACACTATCTCACATGGTATCGTTATCTCTACGCTGCAGAGACATGGATTTGACAGATGGACAACTCAGTGAAATTGCCTAGATGGTCACACTCTAAGAATTGTGGTGAATGGTTCAGTGTCCGAGTGGAGATCAGTGACGAGTAGTGTTTCTCAAGGGAATATCACTATTGGCACTGGTGCTGTTTAAAATTTTTGTCAGTGACATGGACAGTGGGATTGAGTGCACCCTCAGCAAGTTCGCTGATTATACCAAACTGTGTGGTGTGGTCGACACACTGGAGGGAAGGGATGCCATCCAGATGGATGTTGACAGGATGGAGAGGTGGGTGCATGCCAACTTCATGAAGTTCCACAAGGCCAAGTGCAAGGTCCTCCATCTGGGTCAGGGAAATCCTAACCACAGATACAGACTGGGTGATGAGTGGATTGAGAGCAGCCTTGCAGAGGACTTTCACCTACCAACAGTGAAAAAATGAACGTAAGCCAGCAATGTGTGCTCATAGCCCAGAAAGTCAATTGCATCTTGGGCTGCAACAAGAGAAGCATGGCCAGCAAGTTGAGGGAGGTGGTTATCCCCCTCTGCTCTAGTGAGACCCCACCTGCAATATTGTGTCCATCTCAGGAGCCCCCAACACAAGAAGGACATGGACTTCTTGGAGTGAGTCCAGAGGAGGGCCACAGAGATGGTTAGGGAGTTGGAGCACCTCATGTGTGAGGACAGGCTGAGAGAGTTGGGCCTGTTCAGCCTGGAGAAGAAAAGGCTCCAGAAAAACCTTATACTGGCCTTCCAGTACTTAAAAGAGGCCTACAGGAAAAATGGGGACGGACTTTTTACCAGTGAATATAGTGATAAGACCAGGAGCTATGGTTTCAAAATGAAAGAGGATAGATTTAGGTTAGATATTTACAGAAGAAATTGTGTCCTGTGAGGGAGGCACTGGAACAGGTTTCCCAGAGAAGCTGTGGCAGCCCCCTCCCTGGAAGTGTTCAAGGCCAGGGGGGATGGGGCTTTGAGAAACCTGGTCTAGTGGAAGGTGTCCTTGCCCATGGCAAGGGGGTTGGAACTAGATGATCTTTAAAGTTTCTTCCAACTCAAATGATTCTATGATTCTATGATATCCAAATGTGCAGTTTTCTCTGCAAATAAACAAGCTCATGGTCTTGGTAATGCATAATACTTTGCATTTCAACACAAATGCCAGAAAACTAATGACTGTAAAAGATTTAGATCACTTCAGACTATGGACCATGTGATGCCATTTAGGATTCAGCTACTGTACCAGAATACTGAATTTTAACTGTTGTTCAACATAACCTGCAGGGAATAAAGGTGTTCATGTGTTAGGTAGGTTCTCTGCAGCATGTACTAAACTCAAAGGTTCATCCAGACTAGAGTTAGTAAAGCCCATTTCTGTTCTTCAGCAAGAAGGTCAGCTGCAAGAAAAAAAACAACACTCCTTCAGCTGCTTTCTCATCCCTCTGCAAATCATTTATACCCCTTGTAGGAGAACTCCTCTCTCTAAGCAAAATAAACATCTTAAACCAGAAGTATAGAGCAGAAGGGCATACATCTGACTTTTCCTAATTACAGACAGGCCACCCACTGACAGTCATGATAGCATCCAAATGCAAACAACTGGGCTGAATATGTGTCTCTTCTCACAGGCTTGCTTAATTTGACCCAGTAAAATACCTGGAGATTAATGCTGAATTATGACTCTATCAATCATCATTCATAAAATATAAAAGCCAACATGCACTCAGATGAACTTCCTGTAAAGACATTCAGAAATAAATAAACTTTCTCAAATATTTCCTTTTCTGATCAGCTCGCAATCCTCTAAGGCACCAGGGGAGAAACTCTTTTATCTCCAGTCACAGCTGTGGAGCACAGCCCAACAAGGGTCTTCGTCCTGACTCTCCTTCTGTAAGGGCAGCAGCATGCTTTGCAAATCACCTGGCACGTTTGGGAAGCAGTTTTTGTGCCAAGAAACTGAACAGAACCTGTGTCAGTATTTCATGTATCAGAAAAACTTGGAGGGGAAGAGTCCCTTTGCCCTTTTTCTCAGCCTGTTAAGCAGCCTGGCATAGCCTTAAAGACAAAGATGATGACAGTGACGTTATTTGGGTCTGATAAATAGACCTCTTTCAGATATGAAACATCAACAATATTTTTTTTACAGGGACTCGGTAAGATGATGAAGAAATTAATTAATTTTATCCTCTCAACTCACAGGTTTCAAAGATAAACCCATAGTAATTATGCCACTAACAACAAAAGTTCCAGCAAATTCATACAATCTCTATGTAACAGCTGATTTGGCAGAAATCCCTCAAAACGTGTCCCAGCTTGAAAAGCAATTTCAAGAACTCAAGAAAATGAGACAGAAGACTGTTTCTTCTATTCATCCTTGAATAGAGCTAAAATGTATAAATCATGATTCATGAAAGAAATATGGGGAGGAGAGTTTCACTGCACCACAGATGATGAATCCTAAACAGATAACCTGCAGAAGAGGCACACATTGCTATCACGGTGAGAAAATTTCAATGGAGAAAGCAATTTTATACTCCTTATAGGCCACTGTAATCAGCCAGAAAATGAACTAGCATAGCCCAGAGGACAAGGTACTATCAAATAGGGTCTTGAGCCAGTGAAGCACCTAATCTTATGCTTAATATTAGCACCTGAGCTCTTCTATTAAGTCATATGTATATGCAAATCGAACATGGCCAGCACTAAAAATACCTGAAATAATTTCTAGCAAGTTATCTACTTACTGTGTTCACTATTTTCTTCTATTCACAGGTTGCCCATAACAATACTCTTATCTTTCAAACTGTCTTAAATTATTTAACATTATACCTGCATATTTCTGTCACTGGTGCTTGCGCTGAATCACATCCACAGTCTTCAAAGTTGTTACAAAAATGTTGATCATACACTATTTACAAATAATCATGCATATCTTCTTTTCAGTAACAAGTAGAGTATAGCTTTTAGAATAACGTTTCTGTTTGGCATGTATTAATGAGTTCAGAATTCTCTAATATGTATATGACATTTATTTTTTCTGCAAAAAAAAAATCCCTTAGTCATTATACATATTTATGTAAAGTGGCATAAGTGCAACCAAAGCATAATACTTCTCTTTTGTCTAGGCCACTAGTCAGATGTATTTACTTTTTTCAAATAATATTCACAATGCTGTACATATGCTGACATACATACATATGTTAATGCACTGAAAATGAAACAGATTTCAGATATAAATTATGAAAATAAATGTTCTTTGATCAGCAAAACAGTCCCGAAACAATAGAACAACAAAGAAATGTTGACAACTAAGGAGGAAATAAAACTTCAGAACCTGAGAACATACTTTGTATTTTCAGTACAATCAGAACAAACTTTGTATTTTCAGTATCAATACAGCTAGATAAAATGCTAGAGGTTTGCAGTATGGATAATAGGAAAAATAAGATTAAAAAGTCCCAGGATTGTCTTGAGAATTGTTGAGTTTTAATCAGTAACTTGTAACAGCTGCAGAAAACATAAAATTGTATTAGAGTAGAGAGAGGTCAGCCTTTCTGTATAGAGAGTTAGATCAGGCCATTTTGACTCAATCTAAGGTGATTCAAGTCTTCTGAACAATTGAATTTTGCTGCTCCAATGGACAGGGCCTTGACCAAGGGAAAGATAAAATGAGAGCAGAAGTGACAGAGGGGAGGCAAAGACAAACCCAGAAAAGCAGGACTGCAGCAGGGTGAGAAGTGAAAAGTGTTCTTGGCACTGCTCTGCGTAGACAAGAATACCACCTACCACCAGTGCAGGTGGTTCAGTATTATATTGCTGCATAAAAGTTGTGGAGGACAGCTACTGCAAATGAGTTACACTTACAAAATTATGCTATCAAAATGTCACCACTTGCATTCAGATTCATTGTGTCTGTGGATCTGTTGTTTCTAATAACAGTTCCCTATTTGGATACACATATTTAGTGTATATAGTAAAGTGGTGAATAATGCCAACATGCATTTTTCTTTTCTACAGCTCAGAACAGCCAGACAAGGAATGAACCTGAATGGCAGATGAGGAGGAGCTTGAAAGCATTTAGAGAGTTTATGTGTCCTTACACTGTTAGCAGAGATACTTGACATGTTTTCATGCTGAATTGCCTTCCAGAAACAGAAGAGAAATGAAAAAGAAATGAATAAGCAGAAAAACTATTCAGTTAGTTACTTACTGATGCCTCTTCTCTTTTCCTTTTTACAGTTTCAGTTTCTTTTTAACAGCTGAATGAAGTCTCACTACAAATTCTAGAAATCATTCATGTGGCACCAAGAGAACACGTGTGAGTGTATTGTCACAGAACCCTGATCCTCCCAAGGCACTTCTCTGCTCCAAAGTTGGTGCACAAAGCAGGAGGCAGGCGGCTCAGTGTTAGCCAGGGTTGAGCACGAAGGTCCCAGAGGACCCCAGAAAGGTCAGCAACCCTGAGAAGAACCCAGCTGCTGGTTCCCAACCTGTGATGGAGGCTGCAGAGCCAGAGCCCTCAGCAGGAGGAACACTAATTGAGCCGAGAGGCAGGCAAAAACCTTCAGGCAGCTATGGTTAGGACCCCTCTGCTTTGAAAATGGAACCAGCCCCAACTAAGAGCTCTGCCGGGACACAAGAGCACCTTAAGGTAGATCTGCACAGTCAAAGTGTCCCTAAGGCTGGTGGTGGGTCGTGTCCCCTTCAGAGCCTGCCAACAGGGTCTGAGCAGCAGCTGGCTGTGCTGAAGAGGTGGGTGCTGAGCTCTCTCCATATTCCCAGGAGTGGTGACATCTGTCAAGTGGAGCTGGAAAAGCCAATTTTTCAAAAAAATTTATTTTAATTTAAAAAAGATTAAGAAAAATTAATTTCAGCCCAGAAGGCCAATCGCGTCCTGTGTTACATCAAGAAAGAGTGGCCGGCAGGGGGAGGGGAGTGATTCTGCCCCTCTTCTCTGCTCTGGTGAGACCTCACCTGGAGTATTGTGTCCAGCTGTGGAGCCGTCAACACAAGAAGGACATGGATCTGTTGGAAACTTTTGGGACAGGCTAACAAAAATGTAGTGGAAGCAATGGAAAGGAACCAGTATTGCTACGTAGACTCACCAGTTGAGAATGAAGAAATATTTTCCATTGGAACACCATTTGTAATAATAAAACATGTTTCTTCTGAAACTTTACTGTCATGGTCTTGTTTTTTTGTTTTTAACTAAAACTCGACAAACTTAATGGACAAATATTCACAACCTCCCTGGACCAGTTTATGAAAACTCAGCTGCACAGGGAAATGAGTGCAAGGCAGAAGTGCAACTGCTAAAAAAACAGTAGGGAGAGGAATAAAAAAAGATGTGGTTATTTTTTATTCAGCACTCTCAGCATTAAGCTTCCTCATGCAAAATCTCCCTGTCTACAAATGCAAAAGGAACACAAGTAAGGTGCAGCCTGATAAAAATATCCTTAGAACAATATGTTGAATCACTGTCTATATTATGTCCTTCACTGAATCAGTGCAGAAAAATGTTACGTGAGCAATTTGACAATTAATTCCAGAAGATTAAACAAAGTTGTTTCTGTACAAAAGCGTAAGCGAAATGTTGAAAATTCCTGCTTCCCAGGGTCTCTCAGGCTAGTTTTTAAACTAGGCTGAACTTCTCCATTCTTTTGTCAAAATAAAAAGAAAAAAATTAGGAAAAAGATTTTACTATTTTCTTGCTGTTAAGTTCTGATAGCAGTTATCATAGTCAATGTATTTAGCAATCTATATGTTTAAATTGTGTATTTCAAGACACTAACAATTATTTTTCATGTTAAATGTAAGGGGGAATTACTTTGTTTTTTAATTCTAGGTGTTTTTTTCGTTTATGGTTTAGCATTATTTTATTATTTATTTTTTTAAAAAAATAAGCATGATTTGTTTTCTATCAAAATATTTAGCTGCTTCCACAAGATGGTTGTTGAAAAGTAAAGATGCTAAGACTCATAATAAAATGATTAAATTCAACAGTAGAATTACTAAAAAGGAGTCTTACTTGAGCATATCTTTGAAAGGAATAACTACAGTTTTCTCAAGTGAGTAAGATTTTAATTTTTGATCTTTTGATCTCTGATTTATCCTTCTGGAAATTTTTATAATTTTATTGAAAATTATATCCTTTGACAAAAAGGCTTCAAAAGCTTATAGTAGCATTTGCATGTTCAGTTTAATTCTCTGATTTCTTCATAGTATTTTCTATTGAGGCAAAATAACATTTCTACTGAACTGCACAGGCTTAGTCTTTAAAATCCTATAAGATTTTTCAATAATATTATACTTAGAATGACCTACTTGAGAAAATATTAGAACACGGTGCCATAAGAATTTTCCATATGAAGAAACAGGAAGACAACGTGGATTTGTTTGTGCTTTGCTCCTGAACAATATTTATCTAAGTATTTAATACTACATTGCAAAACCAAACCAAAAGCCTTGATGTTATGGAAGTTGCCATGAAGTTTCCCGTTTTCTTCACTGAGAAAGTCTTATTAAAACAAAAATTTGTTTTATTAAACAAAAACACATGGCATGTAAGGTACATATCTTTATTTCCCCTCTTGTTCGAATATGGCTATCAAAAGCTAAAAATCCACTCCTGTTGTGCACTGAACATAAGCACTTACCAACAGCCCAGGAATACAAAACATTGCTAGTGACAGAAAATAAGATGTCCACAGAACTCCAAATACTGCTTTGCATTACTAAATGAAATGCACCGAAAGAGAGTCTAAGGATCTTGATTATGAAACCGACCCTTGTTTTGCTGATTGTTGCACAAGGAACAATAAAGCTTGACAGATTGATCTAGAAGCTTGCAGACTTAGAATTTTAAAGAGAGTGTTCACATTGTGATGGTCTCCTCAGCACCCTACTTGCAGCTTCCTGATAAGAGAATATCAGAGGTGGTGTGACAACGTAGCAGAGCAGACCTATATTTTGAGAAATGAGCTGCCGTGAAATCCCATTGCTAACTATTTTTTTTTATGCTGGTCTAAGCTATATCAAAGAGCTTTTTTCCAATGTCAGTGTCAATAACTGGGAAGAATATACTTTATTTTGAATCACCTTTCCTCGCCCTTTTGTTGCAAGCTGTTTATTTGAACCCTTTGGATAGTCTCAGCTCAACAAACAGATATGATATATGGCTACTCACAGTCCTCCTCATCTGTTGCTATGGCATTTTGCCTGCTCACAAGGTGATTGGACAATTTTTCTATGAAATTCTGCACCCATGTTCAAAAGCTCTCCCATAGCACAGTACTGCCTTTGCTGTCTGTTTTGCATGATGTTTGACAGGTCCACAGAAGAATGGATGTAAAGGCAACACCATGTCACACCTTTACCTATTTTTCCTAACTAGCTGACATTTTGTCCCACCTTTCTTCCACCTTATACTTGGAAAAATGTGAACTAAAAACAAACTTTGAAATGGAAAAGAAAAAAAATCAGCCTTCTTCAGGTTAGATTTCAATCTGTACCTGAAGAAATCCATAGTAGCTGCTAAACAGAGGCCAATAGATATCATCATACATGTAACAGCTGTAAGTATCCTTTAAGAAACAACTAAAAAAGATATACCAAAAATCTCAAGAGTTCCCAACAATATACAGTTAGTTGTGCGGTGGTACCCTGTTGCTAACACATAGTAAATAATGTTAAAGAGTTGTGCAGAAAAGAATAATTCAGAACAGAAAGCAACATAAAATCTTTCTGAACGAAAAGTATTGGGGAAAAAGTGGAAGAGATTCAGCAGCAATTTCTTATAATCAGATTTTCTGGGAGACAGGATTGCAACATTCTTTAACGGAATTTTTAAAAGCATTAAATGAATGGCAGCAAACTAAATGAAATGAGAATTTACTTAGAATGTGTCAGCCAACTCTAACTTCAGGCATGTGAGTGGTTGTAAAATATTTGCTTCTTATCCATTACTATAGAAAGGTAGAAGAAAGGGATAAGATACTATCCTTTATTAAAAGTTAGAAACTAGGTTGACTAAATCCCAACAAATTTTCCAACATTCTAATTTCTGTTTTTGCTAAGTATGACAAAGATCTAGATTTCTTTCCCTGTGTCACAGCTCTTTTAAGACGGTATTTCTGCTGTATTAACGACAAGATGAATACGAGCATCAATAATATTTCATTTGCCTTTATATAAAAACACTACAAAGACATCCAATACAATTTTGAAGGCCTTCAATAAATTATTTCTGAGCATACTCTAAACCACAACCCTAATGAAAATTTCCTATTTATCATCCTCGATCTTTTCAAATTCCCAAATGTTCTCACTGTAGGGACTGAAATTACGACATAAGTATTGTTCTCACCACAGGCAGTCACATCTTTCCACCTCCCTATGTGGGAGAGTTCTTATGTTACCAAAGGATATGCCTGCAAATCAAAGCACAGAGGCATTTCTTTGGTCCAGATGAACTGTTATTGCCGTGCAACAGCTCCCAGCAATGTTCAGGAGACCAACTATTATGATGAAGCTAATATAGCTAGTCCTCCAAAGAGCAGCCTCGTTTCTAAATTATTTATGCAATAATTTTTTCTCTCTGTGCTGTTATGCATTCTAATTGTTTTGCTCTCATTTATAGTGGTGCACATTGTGGCTGATATTCTCAAAGCCAGAAATCCCTTAGGTGGCTTTGAAGATCTGAATCTAATCTTTTATTTTATGCTCATTTATAGTGGATTTGCAAAGGAAGAATGTTCTTTCTTTCCAGCAGGCAACATATGCAAATTAGTTTTCATTATCAGATGCCCATCCTTCAGTATCATCATTAATGAGCAGACTAGATAGTGTGAAAAATTGCTTTTCAGACAGACTTTCTTTACTGTAAGAAGTTGCAGGAATTATATAACTGATACATTTATTGTAAAATATTTCTGGTCATACAATGGCATGATGGTGATAATAAACATATATCAGAGATTTGATTAGTATTTTTACATGAGAAAACTGTAGGACATTTTAGGTTGAGCTAATGGCACAAAATGTTTGGTAATGTATATTGAGAAATGCAAACCATGACCCACATAGTGAAAAAAAGTAGATACATGCTCCTTCTGCGCATTACAACATCAAACTCATAACTTCTCTAAAGGGAAGATCCCATTCCTGTTTTTTCAGCAGATCCAGGAACAAATGAATGAGAAACCAGCTTGCAGTAGAAGCACATCACCTAAAAAGACTTTCGTTTGGGATTGCCAGGGGAAAAAAATTGTTATCAAAATCAAATCTGGCAATGTCTCCTTGAACTATTCTCCAGAAATCACTACTGGAAACCTCTGTCCAACGCACTGACTCTCACTTCCAAAATGACAATTTACAGTCTGTTTCAAGCACCTTATCTACATTTCAATTCTTCTAATATTCACCACATTAAGTAAATAATGCTCTACTATACTTTAACACTGTATCAGATAGGACACTATATAAAAAATGGCTAAATCAGGTCTCCTATATTGCTATCACATAAAAATCCAATTACACTATTACTGCTTTTCTAAAGGTATCATTAAAAGGGAACATTTAATTAGTCTGACAAAATCTACATTGGGATCAATTGTATCCTTTTTTCTTTTTTTCTTTAGCCATCATGTCCATCATGTTTAGCCATCATGTTCATCAAAATCTAAATTTTTGTAGTACTGAAGTCATACTGAGAAGATGTTGCATTCTCATTCAATTCTATTTTGTTTTCATATTGGGTCTATATTTCCTTTTTTCAGTCATTAAACTGGTAATGACAGATCCAATAAAAATGCCTTGTGGATTTATGATTTCATGAGCTATTATTTTGTAACAAAGATCACCCAGGCCTCCTGATTTCAGTACAGAACATAAGCTAAAATTTGATCTCATTTTAGATAGAAAAAGATACATTGTCATTCCCACGTGGTCTCAAATATATGATCAGCATCCTGAAATATTTATGTAATATTTGGGACAAATCTAAGTTCTCTTTAATGCCTCTCTAACCCAGCTTCTGTGTATCCTTTTCATTTTCTTTTTCGCTGAGTAACCTTTAGATGTTTTCCCCAAATAATTCCATCTGCTTCTTGGAATTTGGGTAAATAAAAAAAGTTTATTAATTGCATAGCTCACAATTCCCCCAATACAAAGAATAGAGCTACAAAGAATATTTTAAACAGGTAAAAAGCTTAATCTTGTAGCTTCAATTGCCATACAATAGATCCACTGATTTCAGCAAGGCAAGGTGGATTTCTTTGTTTTGTCACACAGCGTTCATTTATATTAAGTACGGAAGAAAGGAAAACCTCCTTATGGGTTTCAGATGATGGAGGTTTCGAGTGCCAGATAAGCAACGTCTTTGTGCTCATGCAATAGTAAGTGGTTGTTACTGCCTCACTGGGGTCTCAGGGATGACCCATTCCTTAAAAAAGGCCGGTTGCAAAGCAGCCATCAGAACTGCACATCCAGTGCCATGTCCCCCTGCGCTGTCTTACTCCTCTTATTAGACTAGGAAGACCCACAGGCCCTTAATCCTTTCTAAACCATTACCTATTCTATATCTACTTCAATCTATGGCATTTCTCAGGGAGAATTGTTTCTGAAATTCTCTGTTTCTACTGCTGGCATACATTATTTAAGCTTGTTCCACCTAGTGACTCTCTTTATACTTCTTCCTGTCTTTGAAGCTTCAAATCTTGCTACTTCAGCTCTGAAAAGTTTTCACTTCTTACTTTTCAGCAGTCAAGATTTTCCTGAAATTGATTTTAATTGATGACTAGAGTATGCATGAAATTTTAACTGTGAAATTTCATCTTGGATACCCCAAAGAGAAAGTCAGAAGCTATTCCAGAATAAAGAAGTTGTGTGGAAGTAAAAAGGAGATTTGATATGTCATAAAACTTTCAATAGTTCAATAGATAAAAGTTAAAAAAAAGATTGTGAAACAACTGACTTCAGAAATAAATGTTGACACTAATGCCTATGGAAAATATTAACATAAGAAATTGGGTAGTGTTAATCCTTTTGGATAATTGGATCCTGTGTTTCCATA
Source organism: Apaloderma vittatum (assembly GCF_000703405.1). Classification (NCBI taxonomy): domain Eukaryota; kingdom Metazoa; phylum Chordata; class Aves; order Trogoniformes; family Trogonidae; genus Apaloderma; species Apaloderma vittatum. The sequence goes on from NW_009723253.1 coordinate 18,074, forward strand.
TTGTAAATCTAAACTTCATAGAATCATAGAATTATTTAGTTTGGAAAAGACCTTTAAGATCACCTGACTCCAACTACAAGAAAATACAACACAGTTAAAGAAATATGCCAAGCTGATGATACAGTTTTAGTTGCTTATAACCACTGTAAGTGTCCACAATCTGGGAAAGTAGGAATCACTACCAGTTCCACACAAGGTTTCAAAATCTATGACAATGGAAGCAAATAGCTCTTTTGTTAGAGAGCATGTAGCAGGTGAATACCAAATATACCAGTGGCAGTATAATAACAAATTTTAAAGCATTTAGTAAAGATAAAATCAAGAAAGACAGGCAAGTGATTAAGAGAGAGAAAAAAAAGCAGAATGAATAGCAGTAAAATAATTAGGTCATGTAAATATCTTCATTCTGTTAAAATATCTCTGCTAAATCAGAGACCATATCCTTATCATATTGCATCATCCCTAACAGATGGATTTGAGAAGGTGTACAAAAACTAAGTCTAAATCTAAATGACAGTACAAAATTTATAATATAGTCAATACAGCTTCAGAGTACATGAAATTATCCGAGTATATTAGTTAAATATGAATCCACATATGGAAGTATGTCAGGGAGACAAGGAGAAATTGAGCGTGAATAGTTTCATGCTGACATACATGCCTGCATAAAGCAGACAAATGGAGAATTAAGCTGAATTCCAAAAAACTGAGATGATGAAACACCACAGAGAAACAATTAATTTACACCAATGTCAGCTATCATACACACGAGCAATTTGAAATAACTATGAGAAGACACACCATAACCATTTCAGTCTCCTGAGGCAACTAATGTGATTTAGAAGTGCTTAAACTTTTTCTATTAATCTTGCTACAGAAAAAGAGAAAAACTAAATACACTATTTTATAATGTGTTCTAGTTATAGTTAAACCCAGGGAGATTACAACGTTCACTTGCTTATGCTTTATCCCTACGCTTCTGAGTCACCACTCATTACCATATCAAGATGCAAATTTTCCCTTTCCCCTCCCTACTGACCACCCCAATGATAGTAAGGGCTTCCCACTGCTTTAGCCACACCAGCTGGGTTGCAATCATGTAACATCTCTTTACAGACTTCACTGGTGGGGCAGTGACCATAAAAAACAAACCACATACCTGAATAAGTGTGGATGTGCCTCCAGCTGCCCCCTTGACTCTGGTCCTGAGAATGTGAGCCTTCAGCTCTCATCATTCACAGGCAGTTGGTTGTTGTCCTTCTTTTTCAAAGAAATGGCAACACGCCATCTTGAAGGCTCTCAGATTTGGGATCAAGCATACTGGCGAAAAGACACATGTGTGTAGGTTGTATTTGGATGGAGGCGTTCTTCAAGGCCTCTGCTGGAACAGTGATGCATTAACGTATTCTGCAGTGTCCCACTTCAGAGCAGGTAAGACTGCACCGGGGAAGCGAGCTGCAGTACAAAGGGCTGACTAAAAGCTCTTTTCTGGGGGCTTTTTGAAGCTGGGGTAAGTTCTTGCCTGGCCTGGGGGCTGTGCCAGGGTAGGCGGGCTGCTGTGAGAGCCGGGACGGAGCCAGCAACACCCAGCGTTTTTCTGGCCAGAAGTAGCCTCGGGGAGGGCGGTTCCCCACAGAGCGCCCAAGCCTGTTGCTCCTGCCCCGGGGAGGAGGCTGCTGCGGCTGTTTGCAGCTCATTGGGCAGCACTCGAGGTGCTACACTTTACTCAAGGAGTCATGGTGACTACTCGGAGGAGGAAAACTCTGCTCCCAACACTCACACAAACGGATGTTGGTGTCCAGGCCACAGGCCATGAGGAATGTCACAGCCTTTCACTGGCATCAGAGGGCGCTGCTGACTATGGCTGCATGTGCCGTGAGCAGGTTGATGACCTCTCAGCTGGGTGGCACAGCTCCAGGATGGAGCTTGGGGAAGAGCTGAGTAGATTGAGAAACATAAGGGAGAGCGAGAGGCAAACTGACTGTTTCCACAAAGGGAGCTCTACAAAAATGGAACGGTAGGCAACTCTTAGTGGAGCAGAGGAACTCGTAGCCTCTCATCAGCAAGCTCCCCAGCCTTCCTGCAGTAACACACATGAGCAGGGCCAATGGGAACAGTCTCTGCTTGAAGAAACAGAGTAAGCAGGTTCCTTTAAGAAGGACACCACACATAGTGCCCCTGCAGAATAGGTATGGGGCTCTGCAGGAGGAACTGGTGGTGAGCAAGGACGAGGGGTCACGAAGGCCAGAAGAGCCACCAAGGCCAGCTCGCCTCAGGACAGCCATCAGTACTGATCCTGAAAAGAGAAATCAAAAGGTCATTGTTGCAGGTAACTCCCTGCTGGAGGGAGCGGAAGGCCTCATATGCAGACTGAACCTGCTTCATAGAGAGGTCTGCTGTCTTCCTAGTGCCCGGGTAAAGGATGTTGTAGGTAAACTTCCGACCCTTGTGAGTCCTTCAGATTATTACTTGCTTCTGGTATTTCAGATGGGAAGTGATGATGTAGCAATGAGAAGCTCACCAATAATTAAAAGAGATTTCAGGGCCTTAGGGCAACTGGTAAAGGGATCAAGAGCTCAAGTTGTATTCTCCTCCAACCCTCTGACATCAGCAATGGAAGTGGGAATATATAGGAAGAGTCAACAGGCCAATTAATGCCTCCAGAACTGGTGTCATTGCCAGGGCTTTGGATTTTACCATCATAAATTGGTATATGAGGCACTAGAGCTGCATGCAGCCAATGGGGTGCACTTGTCCCAGAGGGGAGAAATGATTCTGGGACAGGAGTTGACAGGGCTCATTGATATGTCTTTAAACTAGATTTGAAGGGGGAAGGGGTCAATAATTTCATGCTTGCCTGTGACACATCAGGGCCAGAGGAATTAAGTCCTAGTAACAGCTCTCAACTGGTTGCCCTGAGGCAAGCCAGGGACAATGCTCTAGGACACCCCAAGGGAATCAGGGGGAATTCACACAAGAGGGTGACACAGCCAGCCCAGCTGAAGTGCCTCTATGTGAATACATGCAGCTTGGGAAACAAACAGGATGAATTAAGGGCCACTGTGCTGCTGGAAAGCCACGACATAGTGGCTATAACTGAAACTTGGTGAGATGATTCCCATGACTGGAATGCAACAATAGATGGATACAAGCTGCTTAGGAATGACAGGCAGGATAGGAGGAGAGGAGGAGTTGCCCTCTACATCAGTGACCAGCTAGAATTGATAGAGCTCCATATGGGAAAGGACAATGAGCCAGTTGAAAGTGCATGGGTTAAGATTAAAGGGAAGACACAGAAGAAAATGGCAGGAGTTGGATGAAAGAACTGCCCATTGTAACAGAAGATCAGGTTCATGACCATCTGAGGAACCTGAAAGTGTACAAGTCCATGGGACCTGATGGGATAAACCCATGGGTACTGAGGGAACTGGCCGATGAGGTTGCTAAACTACTCTCCCTTATATTCCAAAAGTCACAACAGTCCATTGAAGTCCCCACTGACTGGAAAAGGGGAAACATACAACCCATCTTAAAAAAGGGAAAGGGGGTTCACCCAGGGAATTATAGGCCAGT
>NW_009723253.1:21708-37073 GCF_000703405.1 Apaloderma vittatum
TGAGGAGGTGATTGGGTACAGTCAACATGGCTTCACCAAGGGCAAATTGCGCCTGACAAACCTGGTGGCCTTCTATGAGAAGGTCACAACATCAATAGGCAAGGGAAGAGCAACTGAAGTAATTTACTTAGACCTGAGCTAAGCCTTTGACAATGTCCCGCATGAGATCCTGGTCTCCAAGCTGATAAAATATGGATTTGATGGATGGACAACTCAGTGGATAAAGAACTGGCTTGACAACTGCACCCAAAGAGTGGCTGTCAATTGGTCCATGTCCAAGTGGAAGCCAGTGACAAGTGGAGTCCCTCAAGGATCAGTACTGGGACCAATCTTGTTTAACATCTTCGTCAGCAACATGGACAGTGGCATCGAGTGCACCCTCAGCAAGTTTGCTGACGACACCAAGCTGTGTGGTGCGGCTGACACACTGGAGGGTAGGGATGCCATCCAGGGGGACCTCGACAGGCTGGAGAGGTGGGCCTAGGCCAACCTCATGAAGTTCAACAAGACCAAGTGCAAGGTCCTCCATCTGGGTTGTGGCAATCCCAAGCACTGATATAGGCTGGGCAGTGACTGGCTTGAGAGCAGTGCTGAAGAAAAGGACTTGGGGGTTCTGGTGGACGACAAACTCAGCATGAGCTGTTAGTTTGCACTTGCAGCCCAGAAAGCCAATCATATCCTGGGCTGCATCAAGAGATGTGTGTCCAGCAGGTCGAGAGAGGTGATACTCCCCCTCTACTCCACTCTTGTGAGGCCCCAGCTGGAGTACTGCATCCAGTTCTGGAGCACCTACTACAAGAAGGATATGGATGTGCTGGAGAGTATCCAGAGAAAGGCCATGAGGATGATCAGAGGGCTTGAGCACCTCTCCTATGAAGACAGACTGAGAGAGTTTGGGGTTTTCAGTCTGTAGAAAAGAAGGCTCCGAGGAGACCTTATTGTGGCCTTCCAGTATCTCAAGGGGGCCTACAAGAAAGCTGTGAGGGGCTTTTTAGGATGTCAGGTGGTGACAGGACTAGAGGGAATGGATTAAAGCTAGAGATGAGTCAGTTCAGATTGGACATTAGGAAGAAGTTCTTCACCATGAGGGTGGTGAGACGCTGGAACAGGTTGCCCAGAGAGGTGGAAAATTTTTAAGACCAGGTTGGTTGGGGATCTGGGCAGCCTGATCTAGTGGGGTATGTCCCTGCCCATGGCAGGGGGTTTGGAACTAGATGATCTTTAAGGTCCCTTCCAAGCCTGACAATTCTGATTCTATGATATTCCAGATTTGCTGGAGCAAAGAGCAGAAGCATGACTCTCTATACATTAGCAATTTAATTTTCAACTGTGACAGCAAAATCTGGAGTTCTGGTCACTGAAACAAGTCTAATTCTGTTTTTTTTTTATGTTAAACTGCCACTGGCCCCTCTTATTCTGAAAAATCACACTGAAACTAAGTCATATTCGAACATCAGCATGGACTTTATATTTGCCGCAAAAGCCTGCTAAATGGCTTTGCTTTTGGCTATGGCCATATCTCAATTTTCAAGTGACATTTACAGAAATTGAAAAACAATCACAACTAAGAAGAGGCATCTACTACCCATCAATTTTTCCTGTGGGAAATAACTACAGTGCAGTAAGTTTTAATTGACTTTCTTTTTCAGTTTTATTTCCATTACTAACACAGAGCATGCTAATTTACTACACCAGAGTTGAAAAATCTGCAGGTGCCACAGACACTGTAGTGAAGTCAGGACAGAGACTATAAGGTTGAAGGAGGTTTTTACTTACAATGCTCCAGGCAACAGGTAGAGGAGGTACAGCAGCCCATTAGAGACCCTACAGTGCTTAACAAGATGCAACATCAGAAACTATATCTCAGAGAATAAATGTGAATTGTAAGGGATGATGGGATGGATGAAGCAACAATCTTTCTTTCTATCTATAAATCACAATGAGGAAAAAAATCCAAACAAGACAATGCTTAGGTACTACGTGTTTCATTCATGAAACTGGATTCCTATGATAGCCATGTTAAGAGATGCATTTTTTCTTCCTCCCATTGCCTCCATTTGGGACAGACTAATACAGACTAGCTTCAGGAAGTAGATGTGAAACTTAATTTTAATGAATCCATTACTAACTCAGAGCTGCAAGGTAGCAGAAAAGTTGGAACAAATCTCCCCTTCCCAGCGAAAATTATACATACCTAATGCTATTTCGCAGTTCAGCAGCACTTGAAACTTTCTGATTATTTAGAATATCTTTAATATCTGCACTGGAATTAGTATTTTTGTAAACCAATGTAAGCACTGTGTAATAAATATTTGCATATTTATAGTGAACTATACTCCTGAAAATCTAAAAAAGCATTAAAGAACTGACATTTCCTGGTTGAGAAACTTGCCTTTGTTAGAACAGTAAACCATTGATGTGGACAGTCTAGCAAAAAAAAAAAAAAAAGAAGTCTCATCTACCTTAGATGAGCATTTGGCATTGATCTTGGAGAATATAAAAAGTTATTTCAGATTTCTCCCTTTTCTAGTTTCTTTAGCACAAATTTTTCTATTTTAGACTCCACTATATAGGGTAGAACAATGACATTTCCATGAGAAGATAAATTAAAAAGTAAATACAAATGTTATAAATAGAAAATAAATAAAAATATATAATATAAATATACTATTATGACAAACTTGTTATTATGGAGAACTATCAAAATTATATGTACTAAACTGATTTTTGACCTACAATTTTCATAAAAAGAGTTCTCCAAGAATTGCAAGTATTAGTTCTTAGCACACCAAACTAAAGCTATCTCTAATAAATCACAGAAACCTGATGAAGGCCTACTTTTTTTGTCTAATACAGAAAATTTCCTGCTATTACTTTACTGAGGGCTTTTTCCAGTTAATAATTAATTGACTGAACTTCCAAATGGCAATTCCCTCTAACCTGCAATTTTGTCCCTGTCTTTTACCTTGAAGTAATATCCTTTTTTTATTTTTTAAATCCTGACCACAGGTGGTGATTGCACAAGTATAGAAAAAAGCCTTCTACATTTTCATTCCTGATTTCACAGGCTTGAGAATAACATTTTGCACAAATAGATCACCAGAACCATTTGCAGAGAGGAAGCTTGAAAACCTACCTATTTCATAATTTCTGTGAGTATGCATGCACCTCATGGGGATTCAAAAATAGCTTTCTCTTAGCTGAAGAAAAAAAAAAAAGATTGAGTTAGAGACCACTGACTCCATGACATTCAAAAGCACTGAACAGGGCTTGTATTACCTGGTCTTTACTCCAGTCTCACGGAATTATAACCACTTGCCCAGTGAACTTGTTAGCATACAACTGAAATAACTCACTTTGCTCCTTGCACCCAGAATAAACTTCATTTTAGGCACACTAACAAAGCTTTTCCATTTTGCTTGTGAGGAGGGACAGAATACACATAAAGTATTAGTTCATGTTCAAGGATACATAGTTTATCTTGAAGAACAGAGGCATATGGAAGAGTGAAGTGCCAGCATTTTAAGCCAGTTCTACAGAGGATCTGAAACAACAGCCATGAAATCTTTTTGTCTTCAGCAACCATTAGATAATTTGGAGTGTGTGTATGCAGACTGCCATAGCTATTGTATCATGAGGAAGAATATCTAAGTGCTAAAATATAATAACATTAGCACTGAAAAAAGTGAAAAACACAAATAAGGAGCTCCATAAATTTGTTTTAAACCCCATTACTAAATGTTAGTTAGCATTCATTCCTGAGGCTTAGTTTTACACTAAATTAGTAGTTTCAGCCTCTATTGAATAGATTCCCTTAAAGTATACCTAAAAGATTAATTCCCTTAAAGTATACATAAAAGTTTAACATTTTTATTTTGTACCTTAGGATCCTACATTATAGGCCAAAGCATAGTCTGAACATCTTTTTATTTCTCAGGTTAGCACCAACATATATGGATAGCTACACGGATGTCTAAATATAACAATTTGAGAACACTAAACATTTAAATATTAAGATAGGTCTGACACCGCATTAAAGTCCATGATGTACGATAGTCTAACCCATTAAAGACAACTTGATAAACCATTAATTTCAGTCATGTTGCATTGTGCTCTTTGTGTTCATTCATTAAATTTTCAAGAAAGGACTCTCCCATGCAAGAATGAAAAAGATGTTCACACAGAACATCTTGTGTGCCTTGCTGGTGGTATTCAGGGATTCTCTAGAGATCTAGAGAATCTGCAAATCTTCTAGAGAATTCAGAAGGATGAGCAAAGGAGGAAATAACATCCATGAATTACGTTCTGAAACATTCAGGAAGTCTCAGCAGTGTTATTAGTACTCAATTCCAGTCCATTGACGTGCTGCTGCTTTGGAGGAACTTCCCAAATAAACTTGCCAGAACTGTTAGAGACTCTAAGGAAAGCCTCCTCATTCAGTCCATCTTCCACTGTCTTGTTGCATGCCAGGGATATGCCAGCAGAATGCATTTCTTCCAAAACATGTCCCCTACTGCATTTCCAGTACCAGAGCTACAATAGCTTAATAAAGCTGCTCTCCTCAGCATCATTATCAGAGTGCTGCTCCCTCCAGGCTACAATGACAATGGTTTTTAAACTTCACTGGTATTACTGTAAGTGGCTTGGACATAAAGTATTTGAGCTACAAAAAAGCTAAAATGTAAAGTCATCGTAATAGGAATATAAATTGTGGCAAAATAATTTATAGTTTTAGAGAGATTTTGTACATAAATGACATAAAAATGTCTTATCAATATATTTGTTCAAATTTATATAACTATCTGGGAGCGAGGATTTTGTTGTTAGGCAAGACCATCATTAGAAATATTGTCGTCACTAATCGTGATTGCAGTGTGGGGACAAATATGTCCTTATAAACTTATTTTTTCTCACTCATATTTCAATCAAATGCAAACCTTTCCAATGACACTGCTCTTTTGAGGACTTGCTGTGATTTTTAGACTATATTCTTATCAAGATCTTAAACTAGAGATTGTGTCACAGAGTTTGGCAAGTGCTGACATTCTTATGGCACAGATAAGTAAAGTCTTATCAGACCCACAGGGATCAAAGGGACACTTCAGGTAGTTTAAAGAATGTAAGCAAAGCATTTACCCCTTCTGAAAGAGTAAAAGATTAAAGACCTGTTATAATTCTTATTTATGTGCATAAATTTTATTTTGGAATAATATGACGCTGAAAATCACAGCTTAATCTCCTGGACGTATATTGGGTTTGATTCCTTGATTCACTATCTGCTTTTCATGAGCATAGCTGGACTAGATGATCTTTTGAGTTCTTTCCTACCCCTAACATTCTGTGGTTCTGTGATTCGGTGATTCTGTGTAACAGTAATTAAATGACTAAGCTTAACAGAAGCTTGGAAAGAGCTACCTCCAGCTGCAATTCTGGAGGATCTCATGACAGCTACTCCCCATTCTGCCTTTGCCTCTCTCCAGCCTCTCCTGCTTTTGGATCCAACATGTGGGAACTTTACACTTAATCTTGAAGGCACTTTAAGGTTTTGCCACTTTCAGCTAGGTAAGATCTTTCTTTTACACTGTACACAATGCTTGATTTCTTGAGATTTTTAATATCACCTAAAGCCAGTTAGCTCAGTCAGTTGAGCGTGGTACTGATAACACCAAGGTCGTGAGTTTGATCCACGTTTGGTCCCCATGTGTTGCCTGATCTAGTTGAGAGGTGTCCCTGCCCATGACAGGGAGGCTGGATTAAATGATCTCTAAGGTCCCTTCCAGCCTAGGCCATTCTGTGATTTTATGAATATTTCAGTCTTCTAAATTCCTACTGTGCAGATTCATACTCTCTAGAAACAATGATGATTCTTAATAAATATGTGCCATGTTCAGTAGTAGAAGTTACATAAATTGAGTTAAGGTAACTTTGAGATAAGCTCTGGGTAATACTGAATGCCCGATTCCTACTGAGTTGTAATCTCATATGATGTGGCCCATTACGTTCCATAGATTTAATTTTAATCCAATTTAATTTTATACTAGTTGCCAGAGTAATGATGTTTTCTCAGCAAAGTCGTTCAATCAATTCAAATTCTGCTCACCCGCAAGTAGACATCCACAATCACATTGGGAAAACGAAATTCCTTTTTCTGACAGTTCTTATGTTTTCATTTTGCATATTGATGAGGTTATTCCAGCTATACCGTCATGCTTCTGCTTACATTCCTCTCCTCTGGAAAATTTCAATTGTAGTTTTCTCACCTTATTTAGGAAAGATTTGTTAAAAGTGTATGTTGTACACTTAATAACAATAGAAGTGAAATCATATTTCAGTCTCTAAAAAGAAAAAGAAGATAATGTTTTGTACAATGGAACATGCTAGCCAATATCAGGTGATTTGAGAGTAAGTAAAAAACAACTCTGGGGTTATCACTAACCTTCAGATCTCCTTATTTAGACATATATCTGATTTTAGGGGGAGGGTAAATTAATTTAGGTCTCCAGAGACCTATATTTAATTAGTTTTTAATCCATTTACACCCAATGCCTCAGAGGGTGATTTCGTCTTTAAATACATCTAATTGGATGTGTTTTAATTGAGAAAGCCAACAACATGCATAATAGAACTACCAGGAGTTGAAGTACAGTTTTATATTTTAATGTGTTTATACTTAATTTAAAATTCAGTAAACAGGGTTTCACTCTCTGCTGGAGTAAATTGGTGAAACTCAATTAACTTCACAGGGACTGTTCCCAGTGTGTAGCATATGTGAAGGTCTTGGATGATTAGAGTCTAAGGACACCTGCAAAGCATCATTATAATGTCAATGAAAAGAAAATATTTCCTACTCCTTCTGCAACACCTCTGAAAAGTTTAACTTGGTAATGGGATGGGAGGCAAAATTTTTCTGCTGTTCCTTTCTATGACTGAATTACTAGTCTTAAATTATTAATTTTGAAATAAAATATTAAATTCTGATAAAAATGTATGTTTACTTGAGCAGAGGAAACGAACTGCATTTGATAAATTGCATCCCTCCATCCTACTAATTCTATATGAAAACATTTCAACATTTGTACACCCAGTGTCTCAGAGGGTGATTTCACCTTTTCTATATGAAAACATTACAACCTAGGGAAGTGGTAACTGACACAATACAATATAGACAAGTGGTAAGTGACACATTACACTTTACAACCTAGATAAGTGGTCTGTGCAGTGGGTAGGGAAATGGTTAACAGGCTGTACCCTGAGGGTGGTAGTAAATAGTTTCTTCTCAAACTGGCAACCAGTCAAAGGCAGGGTTCACCAGAGACCAATTTCAGGCCCAATACTGTTTAATATCTTCATAAATGATCTGGATGTAGGAATCAAGAACACTCTGTTGAAGTTTGTGGATAACACCAAAATGTGTGGAGAGGTTGGCACTCCAGAAGGGAGAGGCACCATGCAGGAAGACCTGGACAGGCTGGAGGAGTGGGCTAGAAGGAACCTTGTGAAGTTCAATCGGGAAAAGTGTAAGGTCTTGCACGTAGGAATATACAACCCACAAATGCAGCTCAGACTGGGATCCACCTAGCTGGAGAGCAGCCCCATAGATAGGGACCTGAGGCTCTTGGTGGACAGCGGGTGCAACATGAGTGAACAGTGCACTGCAGCGGCAGAGAAAGCAAACAGGATGCTGAGCTGCATTAACAAAGGCATCACCAGCAGAAGTCATCACACCACTCTATTCAGCGCTGGTCAGACCACACCTTGAGTACTGTGTCCAGTTTTGGTCCCTACTATACAAAAAAAGATGCAAACAGACTGGAAAGGGTCCAGAAAAGGGTCATGAGGATGATCAGAGGACTAGAAGACCTGCCATGTGAAGAAAGGCTGAGAGAACTCTGTTCAGCGGGAAGTCTCAGGGGAGACTTTATTACTGTGTACCAGGATATAAAGGGTGATTATCAAGAAGATGGAGAGTCTCTTTTTACAAGGAGTTACATGGATAAGACAAGGGGTAATGGTGAAAAGTTGCTCCTGCAGAAATTCCAGTTGAACTCCAGAGAAAAATTTTTTACCATGAGAGCAATCAGACATTGGAATAGACTTCCAAGAGAAGAGGTCGGTTCTCCAACGATCTCATTTAAACTGTATTTCTTTGCCTAAAAGAGTTGGGCTAGATGATCATTGAGGTCCCTTCCAACACAGTAATCTATGATTCTATAATTCCATGATTTCAAAGCAAAACTAAGCTTCTGCAGTATAAAATTTACCACCTGAAATTTTTTCTGCATTTAAAAATTCCTTGAATTGTGCCTTAAACTTCCAAAATCTATATGCATGTCAGTCCTTCCAATGTCACTCCATGTAAAAAAAAACGTTTGTAAGGGCCTTAGTACTTGATTAATTACATAAATCAACTAGACATATTTTTGCTTCCTAACCACAGATTTTTCTACCTTATTCATTAGATTAGACACTCCCTTTAGAATAATTTGAAAGAACTAAAATGTTACTAAAAAGTTATTAGTGTTCATGATTTCACAACTAAAATTTTATGATTATACAATTTAATTTAAAATGTGCATATTGCAAATATTCACTGAAATAAAATATCTAAAGTAAAATTAAGAAGTAGTCTTTAAGAAGTTAATTAAAATTAGTTTTAGCATTTTTAATATAGTCTAATAGTCAAAATTACTCAAAATACATTTTCTGTGAACTTCACTTTTCAGCATTTTCATTGGTCCATTATCTTCTTATAGAAATATCATTTTGTACAGAAATAAATCCAATAAAGGATGTTAACTGAGCATGAATGTTTGCTTCTGAGTGCAGGGCTATGTGCTCTTCTGCTGCAAGGAAATAAGACGTTATGTCCAAATACGGGAATACTCATCTGCATACCTATCTCCTTTTTTATTGTGAACATCTCTAAAGAATTTGAGTATGTATTTTTTATACAATCTAGAAATAAATATCTCGTGCCATTGGATTAAAGTAACTGTCAGCTCAGCATAATGTAGATTTGGATGAAAAAATAAACAAACAAAAATTAGGAAGCTTTTCCTTCTAGTTCACTAATTTGTGATTTTCCAACGTGTGTCTCTTCATTTTCTCCCTGTCTCATGCAATCTTCTTATTTTACTATATTTTGACAGGAAAAAGGATAAGAACCAAGTTAATAGCTCTTCTATATATATGTATCAGTATTCCCTTTCAGTGAGGCAATAAAACATATATCATATCATAGCTGGCCTAAGCTGGAAGGGACCTTAGAGATCATTTTAATCCAGTCTCCCTGCCGCCAGGGACGCCACCTCTCGAACCCGCAACCTTAGCATTGTTAGCGTTACACTCAACTGACAGAGCTAACCAGCCCCCTAAAAAAAAGAACCAAATTTTGACAAATAAACCCACAGTTTTTGTATATTCTAACATTTCCTGATAATAAAATTACCTTCTCTTGGATTTAGAGCAGTTTTCTGAATGGAAACAGAGCAGCTCCTTTTCTATCAGAGACATGTAAATCTTTTTATTTAGTTTCCTGACTGTATTTGTTTTCCTGGTTTTATGCTTTGATTCATCATTTGTACAATTAGTTACATAACCAAGTTTGGAATAAACTCCAATTTTGCAACTGGTCTTTGCTGATGCCAATAAGCTTTTTAAAATGAATTTTTATGTATACCTAGGAAAATCAATTATTGACAAATTAAGATGCTTTATAATAATTTTCAGGTAAACCATGACAGTAGACTATGCATAGAGTACAGCACAGACACATGGTAGGGATCCTTGAGCAAGCCTTTATGGGTTTCCTTATTTTGTATGGTGTTTTTCTGCAGTATATATAGAAAGGCTCAGGGACTTGTCTGACAGCTACAGAAAAGGTACTCAAAGTCTTCCTGATTTCCTTTCATGCACAGCAAAACAATCAAATACTAAAATGAAAATAAGTAAAGCATAAAGACATCACACAGGAACCCTCTCCAGTGCACAGTAATTTTCCTGCTTGTAACACAGGGAAATTCTTTCCCCATACTTGCAGTATTAAAATCCATCTGCTGCTCTGTCAATTCAAACTAGCACTACGAATTTCACAAGAGTGTACAGAAAGCAGTCTCAACCATGACAGCTTTGCATATTAGTGCTAACTGGTTTACAACCCGGACAAGAGTAATAACACTGACAACAACCGCAGAAGCAAGCTTAAAGAAAATCCTTGTACATTAGGAGAATGAACTAAGCAATTACAGCAAAAAAAAATAATAATATCTTATTTGGAAAATAAGAGTCTCTCCAAGAGAAAATTAGTCTAAATAGAGCTACATAGAAGTTTCAAATCTCTTATGTTTAAAGTTAACATAGGTATTCTTAAATATACACCATAATCTGCAGAACAACATTCCTCGATTACTCTAAAGATGCTGTTTCATTAGAAATAGACAGTTCCAGTTACTCCAGTTGGGCATGTTGTTTAGCACAAGGGAACAGTAGAGACAACCTTATGCATTTCCCTGAAAGAGAATTATACATTGTGAAAATATCTGTGTCAGACAGGAAGAATTACTGTTGCAATGCACTAGCTCTGAGTTCACTTTAAACTCCAAAATAATGACAAAAATGTTTCAGAACACATAAAGGACAGAAGAAGCATCAAGGACCAATTGGTGGTAGCAGGTTTACAAAGAACTCTGTTGAATATAATATTAACTGAACAAGAATTAGGATGAAATTTGCCCTGATGAAGACATCTACAGCTCATCTAAACACATCACCAAAAATGAAATTAGAAAAATCAGAAGGAAATTCTAAAACTGTTGCACAAGGTCCAAAGAATTTAAATAATTCGACAGTTTGGGGAAGTTAAACAGAGAACAGCTGATTATCTCCAGTTATCCTTTTGCTTCTAACTGAATTTGTAAGGCATATTTTATGACATATTTATGACTTTATGACATAATGTAACTCATGGGAGTAGAATTGCTTTGTATTCTTAGTGCACAGCACAGATGCAAGATCACTCATGGAGGCATAAATACTCTAGACTTGTGCCCAGTGATGGACTTCCTTCTGGAAATATCTAATAAAAGTTTCAGCTATTCAGTGAAAACCTGGCCAGGTGGTATGACACACAAGCATACCATTGCAGTATTTTTAAATAGCGACAGTTGTGAATATTTTTAATGACACTTTAATTGTACTAAGTATCCTTTAATTCTCTGATTAGATTTGCTAGATTTCTGTGAGTATCACTGAATAAATCAGACCACCAGACCACATTCTCTGAATTTCTGCCACAGAATTAACTGCCAATAATGCATAGCAAATGCTGCTTTGTAGTAAAATAGACAGATGGTCAGTTAATCTTAGGCCTTGGCAAAAAAGAAACCCAGAAGATAATATTACTAAATAATAAAATAAATGAACGTATCAAACCCCATCTGTCATAGTTTGGATATGAAAATTAAACTTGTTTCATGTTATTCTTGTCCAAATATCACAAGTATATTACAACAAATAAAATTTATTAATCTGAAAGATAGAGCTCAGAGGGTTGTGATCAGTCATGCAGAGCCTAGCTGGAGGTTCTTAAGAAGTGGTGTCCCCCCAGGGGTCAGTACTGCATCTGGTCTTGTTCAATGCATTTATCAATAACCTGGATGGTGGTATAGAGTATATCCTCAGCAAGTTCGCTGATGAGACAAAACTAGGAAGGGTGGCTGACACACCAGATGTCTGTGCTGCCATCCAGTGTGACCTGGACAGACCGGAGAGCAACCTTATGAAATTCAACAAGGGCAAGTGTAGGGTATTGCACCTAGGGAGGAATAATCCCGTGTATCAGTACAGGTTAGGGGTTGAGCTGCTGGAAAGCAGCTCTGAGGAGAAAGGTCTGGGAATTCTGGTGGATAACCGGATGTCCATGAGCCAGCAATGTGCCCTTGTGGCCAAAAAGTCAATGGCATCAAGAAGAATGTGGCAAGCGGGTCAAGGGAGGTTAGCATTCTCGTCTGTCCTGGTGAAGATTCATCCGGAGTACTGTGTCTGGTTCTGGGCTCCCCAGTTCAAGAAGGACAGGGAACTGCTGGAAACAGTACAGAAAAAGTCTATGAAGATGGTTAGGGGACTAGAACGTGTCTCTTATGAAGAAAGGCTGAAGGACTTGGATCTTTTTAGTCTGGAGAAGACTGAGGGGGGATTGCATCAATGTTAATAACTACTTAAAGGGTAGGTGTCAGGAGGATGGGGTCAGTCTTTTTTCAGTGGTGCTCAACAACAGGACAAGAGGTAATGGGCACAAACTTGAACATAGGAAGTTCCACCTAAATATGAGGAGGAACTTTACTTTGCGGGTGGCAGAGCACTGGAACAAGCTACTCGAAGAGGTGGTGGAGACTGTCTCTGGAGACATTAAAAACCCACCTGGATGCCACCCTGTGCAACCTGCTCCAGGTGAACCTGCTCTGGGAGGGTGGTTGGACTCAAGAAGTCCCTTCCAACCCCTAATATTCTGTGACATGCATCTAACAACAAGAAGGGTTCCAAGGAGAACCCAAGTAATTATAGTCTCACCTCAATCCATGGGATAGTTATGGAAGAAATCCTCCTAGGGACTATCACAAGTAAACTGATAAATGTAACCTATGATTCTGTGATATCATCTATCATTCTGCACAGCAAATGAAAGGACTATTCCTTAGCTGCTGTGGAGACTTTAATACCATCACCACCAACAAATACTTCCAGCACTTATATTTAAAGGCCAGAAATGAGATTATACAACTGTAATTTCAACACTTTTGATAATTCAAAATAAGCCAAAATTGAAGGACGAAAATTGATGCTAGTGACATGAACAAAGAAGGAATCTTTTGGATAATCAGAGAGAAGGAAATATTTTATGTAACATTTTTTCAAAACGCTTTTCAGGAAAATCAGTCTTACAGAAACTGGGATAGTTGAATGCAGTCAGGTAGACAGATGGAGATAAACAGAAATAAATGAATTAGACACACAAATAAAAAATGTAAAGCCACAAAATCCATAAAAAAACCCCCTACCATAGATGGTATGTACAAAGCTGTTGAGGACAAAAAAAAAAAGCTGTAGCCTGGCAATTACACAGAAAAATGTCAAGAGGAAAACCGTTAGACATCAGTCAAGTATTTTTCGGACAATAGGTTGGTTTTAAAGTGAGAATTATTCCCAAAGCATCAGGACCATCCCATCTACAAACCAAGAAGAAACCTGACATTACAAAGAGACCAAGACTTTAACATAATAGACAGCTCCATACTATGAACTAAGACTTCTCATTTGCACATCAAGTGTTTGGCTTAATATTTTCAGAATAAATGTTGAAAACTCTAGTAAGAAATGTAAAAATGCCCATAAACATTAATAGGAAAAAAACCTGATTATGAATTGCATTGTTTAACTTAAATGCTGGCGAGACCAGAAGCAACGGAAACTCCCTCATATTATTATAGAGATATGCTGGAGAAATTCTGTTGCCAGATGGTACAGGTTATTGCTTAGGAAACTAGACAGAAAAGGAAAAATAAAATCCTGGGCAAATATTTTTCAACAACATGTATGAAGAGCTTGTTCAGGATGATAGAAGAAACCCCCCGTTCACCCTCCCTTTCACAACCCCCCTTTCAAATTATGCAAAAGAGTCATATGAAGAAAAAATGAAAGGGGAAACAATACATGCAGAACTTATATCTTTACACTCACTGGTGAAGCAGCTGGATTCTAAATTAGAACTCAGTAATCACTGACTTTCCATCTGTTTTTGCCAGATCTATATTACAGGTAGATTCAAAGAAGGAACACGAAAACCCAAACCCAAGAACACACATTGTTTAAAGTTGGTGGTACAGTACATTCTTCCTAGCTCAAAAGTATAAATTCATGACGCATTCCTAACCCAGCAACAGACTGTTAGATTTAAGCTACCATCTGATCTGAACCAGGATCAGACTTCTCTGGAACCCAAGCAACTAGAGTAAGGATTCAGTCTCCAGGTTTGCTGTGGACTGTCTATTGATTGGTAAGAAAAACACTGAACTGCATTTGAAACACCCTCTCCTCTGTTTATGAACCACATTGGATCTTGATGCTGCAAGCAGAGCAGACTGCTAAAATATGGATAAAACCACATAAACCATGTAAATCATGAAACTAATTCTTGAAATTTTGATTGCTATGACTGGAAAAGACCAGAGAAGTGCTAGGAAATCCTCTCACTTCTATCCAGGCAGTCTGACCATCACATTTTAGAAATAACAGCATATGGCACAGCTGTTCCAACACTTGAAGACAAGAAGAGCAGGTTAAGTAAGAACTAAGCATAAAGGCAGAGAAATTCAACTCAGTGCTTTCATAGGCAGCTAAGCAGAGGTTCCCAGTTTTGAAAAGTTTGCCTAGAATAACAAACAGGAATTTTGTAAAAGGTGAAGGAAGATGAATACACTGGTTTATCCTTCCATCTTTCATCTTCAGAAAAGTGGGTGCTCATCAGCCCTGTAATACACAGCTACTAAGAATGACTTTAAAAATAAGGAAATAAACCTCAACAGTTACTGTCAGGTTATTGTTTTACGGGTTGGGATTTTTTTCTGTTTTAAGATGGAAAGTGTTATTATATCACTAGAACAACGAAAATTTCCATCACCTAAGGCTTTGCTGTTAAAAATCTTTTTCCAGGTGTTTGCCTGTCAATGTAATTCAAAACACAGAGCTGGCATCATAACAGCCGGACTCTCGCTGCTTGTGTTTTTCTTATTTTGTTTAATTTATACTTCTTTTACTTTGTATAGTGCCAAGAAAATCAACCGGTTATCTCTGTCACTGTGGATGTATGCCAAGGCTTGAGAAAACAACACAAAACAGCAACAAACCACAACACCTTAAAACAAAGGAAACAATGTCTGCACCACATAAGCTTCATCTCACCTAATAATCTTAAAGCAGGAAAAATGTAATTGTAAACAAAAACACTGAAGAAGAAAAACCGAAAGTTTCCCTATCTACTAAAATGAGGTAATGAAAATTTGTCCCACTTAATGTAGAAATCTTAATCAAAAGGTCAAGACACATCTTCACAGGGGAACCTAATCCAGGGAGACTGGACTGTAAATCAGAGTCCAAATCAACTATAATAGCATCCAGCATCTCTTGAAATGATATCAATAATGACAAAACAGAAAAATAGCATTTAAGAATTGAAGCATTCTGTTCAAAAGCTTCTCTCTCACATATTTAAAATTATAAACTAATTTTGCTACAAGCTTGCAAGTTGGGCTGAGGCCAATGGTATGAAGTTCAACAACAGCAAGTGCAGGTTCCTACACTTTGGCCACAAT
>NW_009723254.1:0-11561 GCF_000703405.1 Apaloderma vittatum
AGCACCTCAGCTTTTTCCATATCTGTGGTCATTGTGCCTCCCTCTGCATCCCACAAAGGATGGAAATTCTCCCTAGACCTCCTCTGACTGTTAATGTATTTATAGAAACTTTTCTTGTTATTCTTTTTGGCTTATACCTGATATTATCACATCAAAGTCTACAGTGGAAACAAATATAAGTTGACACAATGTGGTGGTAGGATCATGTTGCACAGGAATAGAATACAGCTATTTGTTTTCTAAAAGAAAAGAAAGTCCCAAAAATTGTGACAATAACTTAATGAACTAGAAGTCTTTGATAATTGCCTGTCCAGAATATTTGTAGATAATTGGTGTATTCTCTTTTATGAGAAATGTATTTAGTGGCAGCTATTATTAAAGCTTATGATTGGGCAGCTTTGGGCAGCTGACTTCTTATAAAGTTAATTTACAGTAAGCAGTAATCTGTTCTTGAATATCCCTTATGTTCACAAAAGTTAGATATAAATAACCTTGGACAAAAATTACACATATAACGCTAAACGAGTGTGAAGAAGAGTATTTCTTACTAACCATTCAATAATCACAAACAAAAAACAATATAAAAAATTAAAACTAAGAATAAAATTCAGCCATTTGTGCCAAGTCATGGTCTCCGTTAGATGCCTCAGACTGTCTACACTCATCAGAAGATCAATGCTATCAGTGGTGCATCTGACACCTATTACAAGTGAGACACTGTCTTTTCCCTGTGAATAATATTCGTCTTGTGCTGCATTGTATCCTTTCTACATGTTGCCTCTTGACTAGCTATAGTCAACTCCAAAAATATAGTTACAGATCCATTTAGCTTCAATTTTATAGACTGAACACTTACACAAGAATACCCACAGGAATTCAGACCAGACATGGTTGTAGTCTAGCTTGAATTAATCCTACATCTGAATATGATGAATGTTTAGGAAAAGCTTTGAATTCACAGTTCATCTCACACAGCTGAGGTGCTAGAGGCTATGGTTTTATTCTATAAAGAACTAAATGGTAACACTGAACAAAGGTATCTCAAATTTGACTCTTTCCAGCACTGTGTTGTAACCAACCACCTTTCCTCTCAGGTGCTCTGAAGTAGCTTTTCATGGGATGGGTTGTGAACAAGACTGTGGAATTACTGCAGCTTTCAAGAATAAAGAAAGAAGTGTGAGGGTTTTTTTAAAGCTCAACCACTCTCTTGATTTGATTTCCTACCCCAAAATACAAATGTTTGTGTACGGCTCAGCTGAGGTCTACCTCACTATGGGAGCAGGAATAAGTAGCAAAGTATTGGGAGAAAAGGTGGACTTAAAAAGACATTATTTTTGCAAATATCTAACATCATGAAAGCACAACCTAAACAATTTCAGACTTCCTGTAGAACAGGAGAAGGAATATATATTTCCAGATTTCACTTCAAAATGTTCCTTTTTCTTTCTTCTACAGGAATATCTATAGGGACTTAAGCCAAATCAAATGCCTAAAGTTGGACTGGTTGTACCTGGACCATGGAGTTGAAAACACAGAAGATATATACACTAAATTTTCTCTGTTATGCTCTCCCAAGTCTCAGATGTCAGTGGTTTAGGGACTCTTGTGAATCCTTTCATCTAGACAAATCATGGACAGGCATTTCTTTTATTAGCTTGCCTAAATACCTTTAACATATTTGTTTTTAAACTTCACATCTTAAATAAATTGTGGAAAAAGAAAATATTTTATTTACTTTAGACCACTGCACTACAACTTCACTAGATACCTTTCAATTTGTATCCTGTGAACAACAGTGAACTCAGTATCTTCATACAATCCATGATGTTGTAGTCTACCATCCACTAATCTGCTTCAGGTTGAAGAATTGATAATCTCTTCTTCAGCCCATCACCTTGTTCTGTCTCTTTTCTAATTCCACTATATCTCTTTTGAGACTGGACAATAAGATTTTTACACTGAATTGCACCCAGTACGTGAACACACCATACATTTTTACAGTAACATAATCTCATTTTCTGGTTTGCTTCCTGTTCTGTTCCTAACAATTCCCAGTTTTTTATTTGCTACTATGACTGCTGAATGGCATTGAAAAGACATTTTTAAAGATTTATTCACATCAGCCTTGCTTTTCTGGCTGGCAGTAACTTACTCTGTGTGCCACTGCAGTTGTATCATTAGGATGTTTGGTTTTTCTTCCTCCTCTGTATATTACTTTCCATTAACTGATACCAAGTTTTATTTATTCTGAGTTCGCTTAGACAGATAATATCAGGAAATTCTTTCATCACAGTTTTAAATTAAACACCTTCAATAATTTTCTGTCATTTACAGATTTTGCCGCTTCACTAAACCCTCCCTTTTCCTTGATCATTTATGTATATGTTGAAGAGTTTACATACCAAGCACATGTCCCCAAGGAGGAGGAATTCCATCATTTTACCCTCAGCTGAAAAACTACCAATTATTTGTATTTATTCCTCTATTTTAATGCATCATTGATACATAAAATGATCTCTTTTATCCCACGACAGTTTTATTTCTCTCAGAATGTAAAATTTACGAAAAGCTTTCTGAAAATCAAAATATGATGTACTGAATAGATCATCTTTATTCACAGTCATTAACTGTTTCAAACATTGATAATGGATTTGTGAAGCACAATGTTGTCTTCCTGCTATTTTTAGTTTGATTGTCTCTTTTAAACTTCCTGAAAATATTCAGGTAGAATCATAGAATACTCTTACTTCTCAGAGTTTCCTCCCTTCTTTCCTCCCTCCCTTCCTGCCTCCCTCCCTTCCTCCCTCCCTCCCTTCCTTCCTTCCTTCCTTCCTTCCTTCCTTCCTTCCTTCCTTCCTTCCTTCAATTTTTTTGTATTTTTACTTTACTATATCTATATATCATTTGGGGTTTTTTTGCATATAGAAACCTTGAATCTATTTGACTGTGGTCACCATTAGAATGGTGTTTTTACTGTTTCAGATCCTCTGCACTACTCAGAACTAAAGTAGGAACTGTTTCTCCTGTTACAGGTGCAATATTTTGATTTGCAGCTCCAAGAATCAAGAACTTATAATACAAATACCAATTACGTCTGTACAACTCTTGTTTCATAGGTTTTTTTCAGATTACAATAGGGATAATTCAGGGTTTTTTAACAATGTGTAGTTATTAAGCAAGTTTTAATTTCAATACTTCCTCAGGTCACTATTTGCCATTTAATCTTGTACAGTACTCTTTTTGAATTGTTTCTCTTCTGTGTTCTGCACACAGGGATGAACCTAGCCCTAGCATGTCTCTAATGAAGAAAACAGAGATACACAAGGGATGAATTTGGCCAATTATTTATCTTCATTTGAGAGTTTCCTTTTTTATTTAACTAGTTGTCATTGATTTTTTCATTTAATACTATCCTCAGTTTAATCTTTTGCCCTTTGAAGGTGAAGGCCCTTTGGTTGAAAGCTTTCCCAGCTGAGGAAGGACTACTACTGACAGCAAATGAATTTTTTCTGTGGCTCAGTATGTTACCCCAGCACTTTCCAATACTCAGGTCATGAGTTTAATTCCTTGACAAAATAGATCCATCATGAATAATATCCCTGAGGTTATCTCTGCTTTGTGATTTATCATGCTTCTTGCACTGTGCCCTGAAAGTTTTAACATTGTATCTTTATAATTCCTTTAAACGTTGCAATTTTTATTTGTTTTTTCATCTCTACATATTTAATTGTTTACAGACTATAACATGAATATATAAGGAGATATCTTTTCTCTGGAAAGGTTGAACTGAAATCTTGAAAACTGTCCACTATTTGCTCAGTTTTGTTCACTGCATTACATTACGTCTAGATGCTACATTTATTAATACTTGCATTGCAATACTCCCAAAGTAGCTTATGCTAAGTGGTTGTATCATGCGAAGTGATTGTATCACATTCTTTCCAGGTTTAATTGTTGTTTATGTCTTGAAAAAGAGCTAAGGTCACCTATATCTTCATAGGCAACATCTATTGAAATATTCAGATATAATTAGTCTATTGATATTAGTTTCACTTTCCATAAAGAGTGACCAGAAATGGAACCCAAATTCTTCTTATGGATTTAATTTTCTTAATCTCATTTCAAAAATTAGAGCAAGGGAATTTGATGTAAAAATTCTCAAAAAGAATACTTTTTTATAGTACTACTATTTTATGTTCTTGTATCTCTTACATAGGCAACACTCACAGGTGAAGAACTATGAATTCTAGTTACTATAATTTGATATTACATCAGATATTAAATGATCTCATCTGTAAGACCACAGTATACTAATTAATAAGCAATGAACCTAGAAGGCAGAACAAAGCACATTTTCAACTTATGACAGAGTACAAAGTAATTGCCTGACTTTTCAGAAAGCGGGTTTTTTTGCCAGTCTCACTGACAGTCCTCCAAACTCTTTACAAGGGATATAGTGGACTTAAAATAATTGTTTACCATAACTGTGGTTACAATAACTCAGATACAATAATGTGGTTACAATAACTAAGATATTTACAATGATCTCCCTTTACAGTCAACCACTGGAGAGATTAAATTAATTTATTAACCCTTCAGAGTGGAAAAGATGACTATTATATCCTTCCCGTATTAAAATAATTATTTGGATGTGGAGATTTGGCCTGAATTGTGTCCATCAGTCAATACTTATTGTCAGTGTACAAACAGAAATAGTTCCTTAGACAAGAAATGTTTCCTCTTTGAAGCTCAAAGAGTGTTTACCTATGATCTCATTATTTGGTGGGGGAAGGCAATAGTGTAAAGGATTTTTATATTACATGGGACTGCAGTTAAAAGATAATTCTCCTCCAAACAAATAAACAAGATGTATTTTCTCAACAGAGAACCAAGGAAGATATGCTTAGCAGACAATTCTGTAGTTTGAAAATATTTTTGGTAAATAAATCAAGAAAACAAACAAACAAACAAATATAATGACATTAAAACAATTTAATAATTCATATGGATTTTTACAAATCATTTACTTAAGGAAAAAATGTAAATATTGAAATTGAAAATTTTTCATTGCCCTTTTTTATTGGCAGAGTTCCTTTTTTTTTGGGTCAAACATTCTCAAATTCTCCAAATCATAGAAAACAGTTTAATTTTATCTGTAACAAGTTTTTTTTTAATATATTTTAATTGCATTATATTAAATTAAACTTCTAGATTCTCTGAAAACTTGAATCACAGAATCACAGAATCACAGAATCACAGAATATTAGGGTTTGAAAGGGACTTCTGAAGATCATCTAGTCCAAAGTCCCTGCCAGAGCAGAATCACCTAGAGCAGGTCACACAGGAACGCTTCCAGGCAGGTTTTGAAAGTCTCCAGAGAAGGAGACTCCACAACCTCTCTGGGCACCCTGTTCCAGTGCCCCGTCACCCTCACAGTAAAAAGATGTTTTTCCTCAAGTTTTTGTGGAAACTCCTATGCTCCAACTTGTATCCCTTGCCCCTTGTCCTGCCATTGGACTTGCACAGGCTTTATTTCAACTAAGAATATTATTATTTGTTTGGAATTGCTATTCAGTCAAAAATATTCTTGGCTTTAAATATTTCCTCAATATTGTCAAAGTACCTACTACAACACAAGACTCTCACATTCCTAGATTTTGACAGACAAAGCATTCAGTTGAAGCTATGATACTGTCTTGAATTTCAAGAATCACAATGATGTAGAGTCATACAGTTGTAAACTTTCTTAGGAGGTTGCGAACTCTAATAGTCCCCTCAGACCTCTGGAGTTTCCCTTACTTTTTTAGAGACATATTCTATTAGCCTATTTTGTGCAGACTAAATTATTTGCATTTGAACACTCCCTTCATTGTAAAGTCACTCAGCAGGTTTCAGATTGCTTTTTACTTGAGTAAATTAGCTTGCATTCGCTGTTGTTGAAACTCTTCTCTCAAATACCACCATCTATCCCATTCTTCAATATTATCAGCCTACAAGTGGATGTTTATTTGTCTTCTAGTTATTTTATCAGCTTGGACTCTTTTCTCACAGCCAGCTTTTTCATAAATAAGTAGATCTTCGGTACATATAGAATTATCTACAGAATAAAGAACTCCAGATTCCAGAAATATTTGCAAAGTCACTGTCTAAACCATTATTTGAACTGCTGCTTCTTCTGCTTACTCCTATTTTATATTTTTTCCTTTTTTATCACTTATGTGATGGTGGAAGAGATGAGCATTGCAAATATACTTCGAAAACTAAATCTTAATTTTTACATGTCTTGACACCTTGATTTATAAGTTTCTACTAGCTGAGAAAAAGGCCTTTGTTTAGTATCCCCATTCTGAAAGATACAGACTGGATTTATCAGTGAATTTCAAGTTTTCAGTCAAAAAAAAAAAATAAAAGGGAAAAACACCACACACAACCAACCTTTTGTATTAGTAAGTGGCTGGATGCAAGTCAAATAATAAATATTTCTAGGGAGATTGAATTTGAGAGCTTTGGCCCTAGACTGCAAGAAGCTGAGAGGAAAATTGAAAATGCAGAGACAGTGATGGATAGAAATAACATCACTCTAAACTTAATACTAGAAATAGAAAGTTAATGAGAAATGGAAGAGGTGACTAAATATAATAACAAATTAATGAAATAACCCCAGATTAAGGAATATATAACCTCAAATTAAGGAATTGACATTGCTAAATTATGTTCATGGCAGAGACAAGAGAAATGAGAAATCCATATCTCTGACAAATGCTAAAAGGAAGGTCGAAAAGAACTTGTTTAAGAACCTTTCTGAATATGTTAAAGAAAATTTTTATGTGGGAAGAAAAAGCCTTACTCAGAAACAGCCTGGCCTAAAATGATCCAATGCACTTTCGTTCTTAGTACAAATCAAATGTATTTAAATATTTGAAACAGTTCTAAAAAAATAAGAAATTGCTGCAGAGTTAATTTTATGATTACCCTCTGCTTTTCTCATCCTGCTCTGCAGAATAACTTCATTTGCTTCTTATCTTTTTAGTTAGTGATCAAGACAGTTCACAAAAGCTATAAATAATAAATTTGCTGCACTGCTTTATGTATGTTTCTGTGGATGTTTGCTGCTTATTCATTCAGAGAGTTGAAATGAGTAAAATGGAAGATTTATGCTACTGTTTATTGGAAATGAAATTTGTATCTACAGAATTTTCTTCATTTTTAAAGGTTACTTTTTAGTTGTCTGAAGTTTTTCTCGATATTTAGGAGTGTTCACAACCCCTCGTTCAGTAACTGCCATATGGCATATCCATCTGAGTTATTTCTCACTCTTCAGATCATTTTGTTAACTATTTTTCTTCCTGAGAAAATAGCACTGACTTATCATTCTTTACATTTACACTAGAGACATTCTCTTTGACTATGAGCATCTAATATATTCATACACCAAAAATTTGTATAAATCTTGCTGGTCCTTCTTCATCCCTCTGTCCAAATATATCCAGTTTAGATTCTTACCAGCCTTGCAAATCATCTACTATTTAGGCTATCCTTGGCCTTTACAATTGCAAACTTATCTGTTACATTCCTGTTGAGGACACTGCAAATTCATTTCCCTGGTCCGTGGAATCCTTCTCTACGCATAAACTCCCTAGATTCTCTGTTTTACCAACATGAATTGCTTATGTTTGTTTTCAAGGCCTTTCCCTAGCTGTTCACCAAGTATCAATTCTTCTTTACTACTGCCAGTTCTTGACTGTGATGACATAATGTCCTTCATATAGCTGTGAACACACAGAGTTTTCTTCCACACTACTTCTTATGTTGAGAGAACACTGCTCCTCACATCTACTTTATTCATTTTCAGAAAAATTCTGGAAATTATGTCTATTTGAGCTAAGACAGCTCCCTGTCAAGCTAACCAAGACTGCCTCTTTTTTTTTTTTCGTTTATTTCCCCTACTTTTATACTCAAATTATAAATTCATTTGTAAGATGACATAGAAGATGTTTCTGATTAGATTGCAACTAGTCAGTTAAGATATTGGTCAAGGTCTAGGGTTTTTTTCTAATACTTTTGGATAAAACTAAGGCTAAGTTCACTGATTTCTAACAAAATTAGAATTTCTAATCCTATCCTGAAATTCCTATTGCATAGGTTATATCTACACTGATAATTAAAGATTTTTTTAAAAAAAATCTCAACAATGAAAACCATTGTTAAATAATAAACAGATTTATCTGTCAGCTACAGTTGCTGGCTAAAATGGATTTATTCTGAATCTTCAGAAAGATCTTTGGCTAATTAGTGAGGCAGGACTTTATTTTAGCCACCAGATTATCTCAGCAGATAATTTAAAAAATAAACTAATTAACCTTTTTAAAATACCTTTATAATTAATCATGTCTTCTATAATTCCATTAGCTAAGGGGCAATCCAAGTCCAAGCAATCATATTTAATTCCTCACATATTGATTTATAAAGGATGGTTTATTGGTTCTTGCTCATTAGCAGTTACAAGCAGGACTCCTGCAGGAGGTTACACCTCTTTTGTAATTAAACTATATTAGGATACCAAAACGTATGTAGAAGTTTAACAGTAAGTTCTGATTTGTTGGAAAGCTGGTAATATTAAAAGCTCAGTAAAGTGAAACACTGGTTGATCTAGCTGTTTTCTTCCTTTATATTTCCCACTCCACATCTAAGTGGCAATAGGATGTAAGTAATTCCAGCATTGGTAATGGATTTTTCTTCAATGGAAAACTTACTGTTTTATGCAATGTGTTATATTTAGTTCTAGTTCTACAGTAAATTTTATTTAGTATCTTGAAACAATTCACAATATTTCAGGGTATTTAAAAAAAGAACTTTAGTGTCTGAACATGCTTTTTTTTTTCTTTTAAAGAAAACATAGAATCATAGAATAACAGAACGGCCTAAGCTGGAAGGGACCTTAGAGATCATTTTAATCCAGCCTCCCTATCACCAGGGACACCACCTCTTGACTAGATCAGGCAACACACGGGGACTGAACGGGAATCGAAGCCACGACCTTGGTGTTGTTAGTGTCATGCTTAACTGACTGAGCTAACCGGCCCCTAACATAACAGTGTACTCAAATTAAATACAGAATGAAAGCTTCTATTTGTTCCAGCTCCAAATTTTCTTCTGACAGAGCTGAAAAGACATTTTCATAACAGTCCAATGAAAACTATTCTCAAGAGATAACGAATCAAAAAGCATTAATTTTTATTTCATTTTATTGTTAAGCAATAAATTATATTGTGGCATCTATAGTCTGTTTTTGTAAAACTGGTTGGATCATTCAGTCAAATTCTAGAAATTCAGAATGACCTAACCTGAGAGACAAAATATTCATTACTTCTCTCTCAGTCTAAGGTTCATGTAGTGTTTGTAGCTTAGCTGCTTTACAAAATAAATAAATAAATAAATCACAACAAACTAACCTGCATCTTACAAATGAAACAGTCTATGCTGTTAATTACTATATATATATATATATACACACACACATTGTAGACTGTCATACAACGGATATTTTCTCAGCATCAGTACACTACATTGAAATTTCAAGAAAAGAGCTACATCAAAAGCTGTGGGCCTTGACCAGATGATCAAACAGACATTTCAAAACATTTAAGTCAATAGAAGTATGAAACTACAAAGGAAAGAGCTGCAAAGGGAGATGAAAGAGGAGGGAAGCTTTGTAATCATGTTGTTTCTTCATGTCAGTTCAATATGCTCTTCCATTTCTGCCTAGGACCTTCTGATGACTGAGTGCAGATGGAAGGAGGTAAAACAAAATATTCCAGTAAAGGAATGAGGAAGGTCCATGCTAGCTTTGATTTATACTGTTAGTTTTACAAAAGAATCTTTTTACAGACTGCATGAAGAAAAACACTGAAAAGAGGACACAATCTGGAGCAATGAAGAACTACTCCCAGTACAGAAGGATTGGGAAAGGCTAGGCTGACTAAGGGAGGTTCCTGAGGACTAAAAGTATGCAAGGAGGATTCAATGAACTACAGGCCAATTGACTTCACCTTGATCCCTGGGCAGGAGAAGGAGCATATAATCCTGAAACACACTTCTAGGATTGGATATGATCCAACAGATCTATGTCTCTCTTATGCTGAGGACACCAGAAATGGACACAGTATTCAAGGTGGGGGTCTCACAAGAGCAGAATAAAGGGAGAGAATCACCTCTCTTGACCTACTTGCCACACTCCTCTTGATGTATCCTAGGATACAGTTGGCCTTCTGGGCTGCATGAGCATGCTGCCGGCTCATGTTGAGCTTTTAATCTATCAAGACCCCAAGTCCTTTTCTTCAGGGCTACTCTCAACCCACATTGCACCCAGTTTATAATTGTGGCTGAGATTGGCCTGCCCCGGGTGCAGGACCTTGCACTTTGACTTGTTGAACCTCATGCAGTGTTTAACATCATCCTCCGTAACATGCGCACTAACAAACTGAAGAAATACTAAGTAAAAGAGTGGAAAGTGAGGCCCTGAAGAACCTGATACAGGTGACTCTGATCTGAGCAATGGCACTTGCCTAGATGATCTTCTCACGTCTCTGATTCTGTGATTATGTGATGAGAAAAAGACAGTGTCACAAAATTCATCTGCAAGAAAATGACATTCACTGAGAGCAGTAAGGTACTAGTATTAATACAAGTTTTACAAAACACCAGCATTAGTGTTCTTTTAAGAAGTCTGTGTTAGGAAGCGACAGATAAGTGGTTACCTTTGGGCCTGGAATGGACCTAGCACAGTGATACTGTTGATTAATCTGTTCAGAGGAGGCTTAATCTGCTCATCCAGGTGTTTTACTGTTATAAAAACATCTTTTTTTTTCTCATATACCTCCTGACCTCAGAAGCTTTACCTCATGTGGTATAGTATGAATGGGGTTATTGTTCTTTATGCCTTTATATGAATGCCCACAGCTTGGATAATAAACATGAAGAGCTAGAGGTGCTTGTGAGTCTGCAGCACTACGACCTGATCGGCATCACAGAGACATGGCGGAATGACTCCTGTGATTGGTGTGTTGGACTAGAGGGGTATAAACTGTTCAGGAAGGACAGGCAGGGGAAACGAGGAGGGGGTGTTGCCCTCTATGGCAATAAAAGGCTAGAATGCATGGAGCTCTACCTGGCAAGTGATGATGAAAGAACTGAGTGCCTGTGGACCAGGGTGAAAGGAAGGGTAGGAGACTTAACAGTGAGGGTGTGCTACAGACCACCCAACCAGGAGCATCAAGTGGATGAGGCCCTTCATAAGCAGATAGGAGTTGCTGCTCGTTCACAAGCCGTGGTCCTTATGGGGGATTTTAATCACCAAGACATCAGTTGGAAGAACAACACGGCGGGGAATAAGCAATCCAGGAGATTCCTGGAATGCGTCAATGACAACTTTCTTCTCCAAGTGATAGAGGAACCAACGCGGAGAGGTGCCGTGCTGGACCTCGTTCTCGTCAATAGGGAAGGGCTGGTGGGAAATGTTAAACTTACGGGTATCCTTGGCTGCAGTGACCATGAGATGGTGG
>NW_009723255.1:0-2818 GCF_000703405.1 Apaloderma vittatum
AATCGTTCTATGATTCTATGATTCTATGATCCCGTCATATGCTTGATTTCTGAGCTTTCATAGCATCCCCTAACATACAGGGCCACTCCACCATGTCTCCTTCCCTGTCTAGCCCTCCTAAAGAGCTTGTAGCCATGCATTGTGGCACTCCAGTCATGTGAGGCTTCCCAGCATGTTTCTGTGACAGCCACTATGTCACAGTATTCATCATGGTGTCAGGCTCCGTCTGTTTGTTGCTTACACTGTGTGCCTTGGCATAGATGCACTTCAGGTGAGCTAATGATCCAAACACCTTTTTGTGAGTGTGGGCCCTCTTTCCTACCAGACCCTTCTCAGGTGCTTCTATGATTTCTAAACATCTATCCCTTGTCTCAAATGAAATAGCAAAGTGAGAGTCCTTGCTAGTCCACCATCCTACAAGCCCTGGCAGGCTTCCTTTGGGCTTATTTCTAACAGGCCCAGTTATCTCCCCTTCCTGCTTCATATCTAGTTTGCAGCCCTGTCAATGAGCCTTGCTAACTTCTGCCCCCAAATCCTTTTTTCCTTCTGGGACAGGTGCATCCCATCTGTCACCAGCGGGCCAGGTTTCTCATATAGCAGCCCGTGATCAAAAAACCCGAAGTCCTGTCAGTAACACCAATCCCAGAGCCGTAAGTTGTCTCTTTCAGTCAATTTCCTCATTCATTGGCACTGAAGGGATAGAGGAGAACACAGCTTGTGCTCCTGATCCCTTAAGCAGCTGTCCCAAATATCTTTTTATTGATTTTGGGCTCCTTCTACCCACTTCATCACTACCCACCTGAAATACTAGAATGGGGTAATAATCAGAGGGGTTTACTAGGGTGGGAAGTTGCTCCAACACATCCCTAACCCGTGCCTCAGGGAGGCAGCGGACTTCCCTGTGAAGTGGGTCAGGACAGCATACTGGTTCCCCTACACTCCTCAGTAGAGAGTCACTCACAATGACCCATCTGCTTTTCTTTTTGGAGCCAGTTGTGATGCCGGGTCTATAGTGACTCAATCTTTCTGGCTCTTCTGACCCGGGTGAATTATCTTCCTCTCCAACAGCCAGTCCATCCCGCGGGACTCCATACTTGTTCTGCAAGGGTAGCTGGGAAGGTGGGGGAGGCTGGGAGGGATTTGCCTGCTTCCCTGAGCAGGGACCTGTTTCCATTCCCCACCTTGTCTGAGGTTCCTTCCTACTGCCTGGTCACAAGACGAGAGGGGATCCTCTGATTTATGTGGGGCCTCAATCTGTTTCTTTTCTCTCAGGGAATGGGTCCACCAGTCAATCTCTCTCTCGCACTCCCTGATACTCCTCAACTTCTCCACTTCATCCTTCAGCTCAGCCACCAGGCTGAGCAGGTCGTTCACCTGGTCACATCTTACACAGGTGTCCATTGCAAGTTTAAATGTAAAATGAAATTAATAGGATTTTTCTTATAAAATTACACCAATTTTTGTAGGAAAAAGAAATCTAAGATTGTTGATAAATGTCTTAGTTATTTTAAAATCTAGTTTGAAGAATCTTGTTGTCTCAGCATGATTTTTCTCCTGTAAGATGCTGTCCTTCATACTGTCACCTCAGGCCATAAGAAACACCCACTGTGGAAGAAAGTACAAATACAATCCAATTCACCATGACAAATTGCGATTATAATCTTCATAACCTGCTGAAAGGCTTGAAGGTGGTGGGGAAAATGGGATTGGAAGAGGAGAAAAATACTATAAAGTAATACTTCAAGGTAAGGATCAATTACAAGTAACTGCAGAACTGGCATTCTTCTCCCACATTGTAGTGTTGGAGTTATTTTTTGGTCATCCTACTGAGTACTGAAGAGGTTCTTCCTGTGTCCTCTGCTTGAGAATTAGGGCTGGGCTGGCCCTGAATGCTGACAGATGCTCTCTAATGCCTCTCCTTCCCCAAAGGGGAAGGGAAAAGGAACGAGGCATACAGACTTACAGAATGGAAAACTGAAGAGCTTTAATAAAACAATAATAAAAATAATGAACTATATACAAACATACACAAAACTGATATCAAACCCAACTCCCCGTCCACTGTTCACTATAGGAATAAATATAAGCAAGTCTTTCTGCATAACAATCCCAGATGGTAACTGTAAACATCGTTACCACTTCTAGTAGCAGGCACTGTCTGCAAAAACACACTACCGACTTCAGAAAGCGCAGCCTCTTAGGAGAGACGGAGATGAAAAGTAAAACCAGTGAAAAGAAATTGATTCCATTTAGCTCAAACCAGGACATCTTCCCTTTGCAATTCATCTATAAACTTCTCTTTCCGTTCGCACACACTGACTAACCATCCAAGCTGTGATATATATCTTTTTTCTCTCTTTTCTCTCTCTTTTGGCAGTGGACATTGGAGATTGTTCTTTCCTTTTTTAGATGGAACTGGTAGCCTGTCCTTGTTTCCTGGCATAAGCATGAAAAAAGATGCCTCTGACCTTTTTCCAAATACAAATATTTTTTTCTCCAAGGACAAATTGTTTGAAAAGGACTACCTGAAGTCTTCAAAATTCTTCAGATATTTCTTACTCATATATAGGATCAAATGAAGCAGTACTCCATACTTTAAAGGCCTCAATTCTGCAAAAATATTCATACACTCTGCTGGCATTTATACATATGCTCCATCTTTTTCCTTGCCCAGGGTTTCTTCTCCTGCCATGTAGACAACTGACTCTGTCCTCTAGTCTGCTTTCTACTGTGGCAGCATGCACTTCAGTGCTGTCCTCTTTTAGCTTTTCTCAAGGTGGCCCTGCTTGAGCAGGAGGGTGGACAAGATGACCTCCAG
>NW_009723256.1:0-140573 GCF_000703405.1 Apaloderma vittatum
GGTGGTGGGGGTGGTGCTCACAAGAATATCTGTCAGAGTTTAGTGGTTGGCTCAACCCTAAAGCTTGACAGGTATAAATTGGCCCCCTAATGTGTTTTGAAGAAGCAAAATGACTAGATGCATATTGCCATGTTGTGGTAGCCTGAACAGTTTCCACAATTAAATACTTTAATTCAGAGGTCCAGACACCTAGAGGATTCATAACATTGGGATGGACATGCAGATTTCCTCCTACAAGTGGAGAGGACTAAAACCTCGGAGTGGAATCAACAGAAGTAGCCATACTGTGCAGGAAAGTTAAGCAATAGGAAATGCAAAGAATCCAACAAATTCAAACTTTAAGGCAAGGACTGCATGGAAGTGTTTTCTTTCCATCCTATATATATATGCTGTTTCACAGCAGCACAGCTTTTTACTTAATGCAGTGTGTCTGTTAGTAGCTCCCTCATACCAGATGCACACTCAAGTTTCATTTCTTCCTCAGCTTGAAGGATTTCACAGAATCATGGAATAGGTGGGAAGGGGCTTCTTGACATCCTCTAGTCTAAGCTCCCCGTTCAAATACGGACAGCCGGGGCAAGATGCTCAGGACCATGTCCAGTAGTGTTTTGAATATCTTCAGGAATGAATACTCCACAACCTCTCTAGGCAAGCTCTTCCAAAATTTTATTGTCCTTGCAGTAAAAAATTCTTTCTTGTATTCACAGTGAAGTTTTGACATTTTGGTTTGTGCCCATTGCCTTCCCACCCCTCTCCTGTTGGTGAGCACTACTGAGAACAGTCTGGTGCTTCCCTTCTCATTCCCTTCCATCAGATATTTGTACGCATTGAAAAAATTCCCCTGAGTCTTCTTTTCTCCAAGATTGAGTCTCATCTCTCCCATATAAAAAGTGCTCTACTCCCTTAATCAATTATTGGCCCTTTACTGGACTGGCTCCTGTATGTCCATGCCTCCCTTGTGCTAGGGATCCCAGAGGTAAACACAACGCTCTAGATGTGTCTCCCCAGTGCTGAGTAGAGGGTAAGGTTCACAACCCTTGACCTGCTGATGACATTCTTCCTAATGCATCACAGGATGCTGTTGACCTTGGGTCATTGCTAATCAGCTTGTCCACCAGGATCTCATCATGGTAGAACCAAAATTACGTGGCCTGGTCATGACAGCCGTAAGCCTGTGCTGGCACTTCAGGGTGGCATGTTTAGAGCAGCAGTTTTTATGTAGTATGTACCTTCTGTTGGACAAGGTAGTACACATTATTTTGGTCAGGATAATAACACAGTTGAAGACAATCTTAACCAAACTCATCACATATGATGTTGCTATTATCATGAACCAGCATGAATCTACTCTCCATTGCTGTTAGGCAGAACAGAATGACATGGAGGACTTTTTGGGATACAGTTAATATTGTCACGTTTGTCACGTTGAGCTTAGTTGTGGCCAGCAAAGAGACACAAGTAGCCTGGGTGCAGAGCAGCTGAAGGGTGTGTTTTCATAGGCAGAGAATATTGGTTCTGTGTTGTTAAAGTGTTTTACTTTTCAATAAATGTTATTGGATTTGCCTTAGAAGCTCTGCAGCTTCTCACAGTGTTGGAAACTTTAGTTACCAAGTGACCAAAAATCCCATTAGCACTTGCCATAGTGGTGGAATTCTGGGCATTTGATATGGGGCTGATTCTTATGGAGGAGATGATCTATAACAGGGAACTATTTCCAGTATAGCAAGCTATGAGGATTGACAGGAAAAAATCATTGATTTGAGACACATGGGAAGAAAAGTCTGGAAAAAGAAAATCCCACAGCTTTGCTCTTTGGGTCTGAAATAAATGGACAAACCAAAGCTGTTTTATAACAGCCAGTGTCCTTCAGAAAATGATATGACAAATATTGTTTGCACAGTACCTCTTAATGTACCATCCTGGTCATGGCAAAAAAAGGTGAAGTTGCCCTTTCTTCAATAAATATTTTCCATTTTCATTTTACAATAAATTTCTAGTCTCCCAAGATGAAGACACAAGGAAATTGAAGCTCTTCTTATTGATCTGTAAGTATAAAGGCATCTTTATACACTCTACCTGAAGAGGTAAAGTCAATACAGAACCTAATGCAATGCTTCCACAAGATTTCCATTGGTTTGCAAATAATTTGTTTTCCTTCAGTCTGCAGCTGGCCTCTCCAGTAATGCCAGGTGAATTTAGCAGATAGCAAATCTGTTCAGAGTGTAGAAGTCCCGTTAGGAAAACAAACAAAGCCTGCAACTTTTCTCTCCCCAAAGGAACTTTGAGGAGAAAAAAAATTAAATAATTAGGGATCACAACATCCAGTGTTGGGGAACCATCTGCCTACCTTTTAGTGCTTCACTGCTTGTTTCTGATTTATCTGTATGTAATCTAGAGGTCAAATCTAACACTACAGCTTTGACAGCAAACCAGCTAGGTCCACCAGTTTGGGTAGTATAACAGGGAAGCTCATTCTCGCTGCTTGTCCAGGAAAAGGGGATGAGCATGTAGCCCTGCAGTGGTGAAAGGATCCAAAAAGTCCACATCTTCTCCTGTAATTACATAACAGTTGGAATACACTGTTTTGTTAGCTTTTAATTTTTCCTTTTAAACCAACTCCTAACTAACTTTGCTACTTCTGTGCTTGACTTGATGTTCATTAAAGCAGTGACTGGCACTGTTCCACATCTGACTGTGGAAGTGCAGAGAAATATAGTCATAGGCTGACTGAATATACATGATGCTGTCAAGCATTGCTGCTTGGTGGCATTAATATTACTGTTATTTATTGTTTACATATTTAATGACATTATTGATATTATGCTGTTAGTGCTGCTAATTACAAGACAATAAATGTAATTTATAAAGAGCTTGTACTGAAATACATAAGTGATTAGTGGCAATACCTGAAACAGTTGCAGATTTCATGTGTGCATGCCACAGATGATTTCAAATTGATATTATCATGATATAAGTATCTTTTGATAAACTTAGGCATCAGCAAGTGACCTATATAGAACCATTTTTGTCTTAAGCAGAGAACTGATCAAAGCTATAATTACGGTGTGATTACCTTGTTTTTAACTCTAGTTAGCAAAAAAGAGAGAAAAGAAAAAAGAAAATCTCTCATAAATCAGATCTTTCAGGTTATGACAGCTCTATTTTTTTTCCCTGGCTGTATATTACTTCTTTAGATAGCACTTAAGGAATTATAGGCCATTTTCTAAGAGATGCTGACTGTCTTCTGACTATCCCTCGCTTTCAGGACATGACCTATTTACCCAAAAGGAAGTCTTTGCCCAAAGTGTCCATTTAGTAGGCTTTAAATGCCTAAACCCACTTTGATAATAGCACTGCATTGCAATTTCAGGAAATACTGCCCATCTGATGTTACTCAACTGAGATCTGACACAGGGGTAATCAGAGAGACCCTTGCATCCCTGGGCAGGTGAGGGTCAGTTTTCTCAGCGGAAATCGGGACAAGTTGCAAAAGGGCCCACCATACCCTCTGAGGCTTTTGGAAGCACACGGTGGGGAAGCCACCGCTTCTTTTCATCTGTCCTAGTAATTTCCAGAATGAGAACATCCTCTCTCTTGGCCAGTGGTACCCAGGGGAGGCACACGCGTGTTGCAGTCTGGCTGCAGCCGGTGTTGCTTTTGCTAGTGCTGCCACATTACAGCACCAAATCCTGGATAGGTCGCAAAAGCTGCAGGAGAAGGCAAGAAGCCTTCAAACTGCTGGCAGGACCAAGGTCGCCGCTTTAAAACTGATTTAGAAATGCCTAACAGGAACAACAGATTTGACTTCACAGGCATAACCAAGCCAGCCTCTTTGCCAGTGTTCACCACTTTAATTTTTTCAGCTACATGTAGTGTGGGACATGTGGCTAGAAAAAAAATCGTGTATTCCTGTGTCAAATTTATGATTAAAAACTATTCATTGTAATGAAAGCTGTAGGAATTTGATACTTTCACCACAAATGTTCACAAAATGGGCAGAGTTTCTTCTAGAAATCAGAGAAAGTCTTGCCAAGAGCCTGTACTTTTAAATCATAAAGGAAAACGGACTGATCCTGTCAGTCTTTTACAATGCCTTTCATTTCCTACCTGTTGCTGCGTGCACAGATTCATTTTTTTAATATTCTTAAACAGCAGTGGGGACCTGTGGGAGACATGCCCACATACCTGCATATTAGGATTCTTAAGGATTTTTTTTTTCCTTTCCCTAACAGCAGGGTGACTCAGGATTTCATTATGCAGGGAAAAGTCCTGTAACTACTGAAATCAGGTTCTGAAATACAGCCAAGGCATTATGGTGTCTTTATATGGGGGATAAAAGTAATAGAGCAGAAGCCTTTTTTTACAGCAATACAAACACCCTTTCAGCACAGAATACTATCTTCAGCATCAACACTAAGAATTAAAAAGCAGGAGGAGGAGAGAAAATTAAAGGAGAAAGCTGGAGTGAATAGAGGACCAGGAAATGAAAAAACAGAGGAACAGAAAAGGAACAGGGAGAGGCAAAATGTTGAAATGGAATGGGAAAAGCACAAAATGAAAAATATAGTGCAGGCCTATTTTTATACTGACATGAAAAAAATAATCTTTTTGGATTTACAGGCAATTGTGAATCCAAGAGTGTCCACTAGTTTCTGACCTTAAGGAACAGAATCAGCCTGTGATAAACTGTTACGTTCATCCATATACATATAATTGTAAGAATTTTATTTAGTAGAAAAAGTTATGTGTGTAGGATTAGCAGGGATACTTCTGCAAATGTTCTACTCAGAACTGTTTCTTCTAAAATCTAAAAGGATGACAATATTAGAAGATTAGCTGGAAAAGGAAGTATTCCCTGAACTAAATCTCTTGGAAAACACAGATTTGACCTTCCCTCCTCTCTGTTGAGAATTACTGACTTACCAAGATTTACTCCATTGATATATTCTCTGAATGGAACTGGATATATTTGAACTTAAGTGTAATTATAAGTACTATAATTTTATTACCATGGTGCTATAGCTATTGATTACAGATAATTGTCTGAAGTCTACAGATACGGTTGTGTAAAGCTGACAGTGAGTATCATCAGTTAGGTGTCATCTCTCTGGGCTATTGAAGGAAAATGAAATCAGATTTTTAAAGCATCATCTTATTTCAGTAGATATCTGAAATACAGAGGGTAAATAGCTGTACTTTCTAAAGCAAAAAAATTTAAACCTGATTCTGAAAAGTGCCTGTGGAAATATGCATGGGAATGATTTTGAATTTTTGTCGCTCAGTGTATCAGATCAAATATATGCAGTTTATAAAAGGTGTTCCTGTTGGTCTAGAAAGAACAGCTATTCCTTATTTAGGGTCATTATTTGTAATAGAGATTATAAAAGTGCAAATTCTGCTTCTCTTACTTTTGAGTTGTCTTCAGATTTATCTTATGACTCCAAAGACACAACCTTCCATTTCATGTAAAACATTTTTAAGAAGGGAGTTTGGCCCTCCAGTCAGA
This sequence comes from Apaloderma vittatum, assembly GCF_000703405.1. Lineage (NCBI taxonomy): Eukaryota > Metazoa > Chordata > Aves > Trogoniformes > Trogonidae > Apaloderma > Apaloderma vittatum. The sequence continues at coordinate 5,507 of NW_009723256.1, forward strand.
ATTCAGCTAACCACTACCTCAAAAAGTAAATTAAAACCTTTTACAGCTTGCAGTTCTCACATTTGTGTATATTTGTGTTTCTGAATTTTGAAGTGCAAGGAAGAAATGTCAAGATCTTAATAGAAATATTATCCCACTTTCCAAGCAATTCTACGCTTCTGTTCCCAGATTAGAAGAACTGTTCTCCTGATATGTTAGCTGTAGCATGTTATGCCGAGAGGATAAAAATCTTTAGAAATGTGCTTTTGCTTTCAAAATTTGCAGAAATTCCTTGGTGCTGATTGTGGCCATGAACAGGGAGTGGGACTGTTGTAATTATACACCACAGTGATGGTGGAAAGTGGGGAAGTAGGAAAAAATATGAGGTTGAACCTTGCTTTCCACTAGTTATCTCTTCGAGCTGTCAGGGAGATTCGGAGGCAAGAACTGAGGGAAGCCTTGGCACAGCTGTGTGCAGCTCCTACTGAAGTGAAAAGACTGCTCGAGTTTCAGCGTATCTTCCCATCTGATGGGAGTCACTCACAAGATGCCTCTCTTGCTAACCATGAATTCATAGGCAGGCCTATCATGAGCCCCCAAATAAAGTCAAAACTCATGAAAGTATGACAGGCAAAGACTTTTGATGCTTCAGGTATTGCTGATGTACTGGGAGCCACTAGTGAAAAGCTGTGAACATGTGTATTATGTATTTGCTCCTGTAAGGGTGAGATATCTGCTATCTATTTAAGGACTTGTTGTTTCATTTCATCTACCATACCTGCATTCTGCCCAGTATTTTCAGTTTTTTGATTCTATTCTAATTTCTTAAAAGATTAAAATAGCCAACACTAAAATGTGGAAGTTATATACCCCTTTTATCTCAGACACTTTTCAGGAGTGTTTTGATGAGCAGAACAGCTCAAGTTTCCCTAGGCAGATCTCTGTGGAGGATGAGCAGCTGCTCTGTATGGTGAGCCTGAGTCCATTGCTCATCTCACCCCTGTTTTTGCCTCCCTGGTGCTGGAGGAGGACTGGGCATGCAGGCTGGCCGCAAACAGGCATCACTGCAGCTAGGGAATACCCTCTGTCTTGGTGCTGTTCAGAGAGAAAGGTGCTGGGAGACTTTTTTTAATCTTGATTTTTCAAATTAAGATAAACTACTTGCTTTCACATTTGCTGTGGGAGCGAAAAAAAGTGGTTTTGCTTACATGACTATGACTTGGTGTGATCTTTGAACTGGGTATCGTGTAAGCTCCCAGAGTGGTGGTCATCTCTTCCTCAATTGCAGAGGAGTATTCTGAGCAACTGGGCTGGCCTCATTCGGGTCCTTTGAATGGTAGCTCAAGCAAATAATAATAATAGCATGATGACGTATGTCTTTCAAAGAGTGAAATGCCTGCTGCAGGTGGTGCCAGTCCTAAAAAAAAATGGAAGCTGCAGCCTTTAAAAGCTCACCAACTTTTTAATGAAACTAGGAAATGGTAGAGCAAAAGTCCATTCCCTGGGCGATGAGAGTGACACGGGTAGGAAATGTACTCCCCTAACTCACACTCCTTGCAGCCTGCAGCCTGGAGTCCTCCAGGACTCCTGACTATGCAGGGAAGAAGCCAGGAACACTTCCTTTGGGACTGCTGCTAATTAGAATATCCTGAAATCCAATGTCAAAACCTGGCCGGAAGCCTTAAAGAGAAACCTCAGATTTAATAAGTAGATTAGAGTAATAGCACAGACACAGAGAATTTCTGTATGTGGGTAGCTTTTACATTTCTGGAGGACTGGAGTCTGAGAAGCAGCCTTCAAATCTTTTAATTGTCTTTATTTTAAATTTTTATATGCTGAATTCTGAAATACATTGATGGAATAACACAGGAATACAGTGTCTATCTTTCATGCTGCTTTTATCACTTATAAGGTGGCAGATTGTGGAGAGAGCCATATTGTTGCCAAATATGCCAGTGTTCTAAATAATAAAATTCCAGCAAAAGCAAGGGATTGGTCATGCAGAAGAACCTAAGGGTTTTCTACCGATGTGGTGACTCCCTTCTGCTGGCAAATAATTGTCAGCTCTTTATGAATGCTGTTTTCTTCTACTAAAATTTGCTTGCCTCTCTGCAGGTATAGGCAACACCAATTAATCTGTAAACTAACAATTTGGGATGCTATTTTTCAGTAGTGTAATAGTCCACTCTTCCACAGTGCTCCTATACATTTAACTTTAAGCCCCTGAATCCTTTTGAAATCAATGGAACTGCACATTTGTTTAGGATGAAGCATGTGTTAGACTGTGTGACTGGGCAAAGGCAAGGACAGCATATTAGTCAGATGTCAGTCACGTGCTTGAAAACACTTGGGGAAGACTTCATTGCTTTTCACAATGTGAGAGGCACAAAAGTTACAAGTAGGCAGACACCAGCTTAATATTGTACAATGGACTTTTACATCACTGCTGCTATTTTCCTTAAAAAAAAAAAAAAAGACTTATTAGAATGTTTTATCTAGATTTCTTTTTATGTGATCTTAATAGAGTCTTTATAAAACCATGGGTTAGTTAAAAACTTCTTTTAGATGATGGTGTCATTACTGGTGGGCCCATGCTTCTCTTCTGGCATTCATCAGCTGGAGGCAAGTGGGCTGTCTCATGGGGAGTTGAGAACTTGCAGGTTATCACTTTGATTAGCTGCTGTAGGCAACTGGTGGCTACTATAATTGCCTCCTCAAGTCTAAAATGAATATACAATTCCTCTGACAAGGAAATGGTAGGAATATATGCCTAGTGGAAGCTTTAGGTTCCTATAATGCCATGGAGATCAAATTAAAAAAGGAGAGAGAACCTGTTGCTATAGTACCTCATTAATTAAACATCAATTTAGAAAATAGTATGGCATTGACAGGTTTGGGACTGGCTGCTGATACTGTTTCACAGGGACAAATTTTCAAGTGGGCTAATCTGTACACCTTACAGGAGATAACAATAATGCCGTAATTGTGAGACTGCCTCTTTAAAATATTGGTTTAAATTACAGTGTATGAAGTCACCCTAATAATTTAAATATTTTTAAGTAGATACTTAAGAGTGGTTCACTCATTAGCAGCCATCTGTAGGCTGTGCTTGAAGCAGGCAGAGAGCAATGCTGGGAGAGAAGGAGAAGGAGAGCAGAAACTTTCATACTGCTCAAATAGCACAGGTCTGGGCTGGAGAGAAGCAGCTTGGGGGTGATGGGGGAGCGTGGGAAGCCAGGAGCCAGTACTGCAGCTGAGATCCAAACCACCTCCACATTCACCTTCTCTCCCAGTTTTGATTTACATTAGCATCCTGTGTTGTTCTCTTCCTTCTTCAAAAACCTTCTTCAAAAACCTTCTTCTGCCTCTTTTCTTGGGAGATGTGCCAACAGTCAAATCTTGCTGGTGGAAAAAATGCAGGAGCTCAGCTTCTGGAAGCTCCAGCTCCCTGAAATGCTGCGGGTATGTGAGCTGAATGGTGATTTCTGGGATGAGGTGTTTCAAGAAGGGGCCGGCTGGCTCCGTCGCTGCTGGGCTAGACATTCCGGCACGATGCCCACGCACGATGCACCGGGACACACTCAGGGGAGCAGATGGAGTGCAGAGGACCTGTCCTGCTTTCCCAGAGTCACCAGCATCACCTGTCAAATGGGCTGTCTGCCTCCACTCTGCAAGGAAAAGGCAGTCCCTGAACACCTGCAGATGGGTCAGAATCTCTGTGGGGTTTGGTTTGGTTCTGGTTCATTTCCCACTTCCTGGTTTATTCATCAATGAGGTTTTACCCATCCTGAAAATTATCTGACCTTTTCCAGTCATGCAGTAGGCCAACAGTGTAGAGGGATATAGAACAATTAATCCAGTGGATTATGTTGTTTTCTTTTTTCCAAAAGCATAAGTCTATAAGAGTTAATGAATCTGTACATGTATTGCTAAGAGTGAAATTCAGCCAGGTACTTCCAAATCAGAAGAAAAGGAAAGAAAAAGGCTGAAGGGCACTGGTATATTTTTTTCTTTTGTTGCTAAGACAGCTGCAATTATTACTTCTGGGCAAGATGGTGTGAAGAAAAGAAAACCCCCCAAATGAGCTTTGATATCAGTATTTAAGCCATTGCATCGTTCTGGGAAGTTATTGTATCATAGCTGGAACTGAACCTGGGATATTTTACAAGGGAAAGATTTTATTAAAAGTATAATGTTTTCATATAGGAAAAAAATGAGTGGAGAATCCAGTCTATATTATTTCTCTTTCCTCTCAGGAAAACAGGTTGGGTATTTGGCAACCACATTCTTCAGGATAAAAGTGGTGTGTGTGCTTTTCACACATCTTCTGCATAAATATTTTGAGGTTCCTGTAAAACAGGACAACTGCTTTTTTTATTCTTCATGAATCAGCCCCTATGTTTGAAACAAATCGTTGCAGCAACAAGGAATGACAGCATGACAGCCTAGTAGGTTATTAATGGGAGTGACAGCCTGCAAATCAGAAATCATGGCAGTGCATCTGTATGAACAGCAATTTGTGCTCAGTTGAATAACCAGGAAATCCAGAAAATCAGAAAGGGTTGGGGTAGAAGATGAAGCAAACAGAAACATTTTTAGATAACCCAAACTTTCTAGAAGTAATTGGCATGTCAGGGCAATAGCAGCATGCAAAAGTTTAGTAGTACCAGTACTTAGCTTCACATATGTTTGTTTTGGTGCCTGCTAAAGACCTAACATTAAACAGAAGAAATGAGGGGAAAATGTAAAAATGTTGAGGTTTTGTTTATTATCTGTTAATAGTGATGTGATTGAGAAAATTAAATTGCAGCCTACTTAACTGCTTCATCATATTTTGGTAACAAAATGCTGTGCATTTTAGATATTGACACAGTAGAGTTCAAAAGCTGAATGTTGGAAATTCTCTACAAAGAAAAATTGCTGTACAATTTATAAATGCAGGTGCTTTGCTTTTTCTGCTCTCTGGTTGAGTTGTTCTGTATGAGAAAACAGAGCAATATCAAACATATGCTGTTTCTCTCTTGTATGTAACCGAAAAGAATGGTGCTGTGTAAAGTATGGGTTGGCATGTTTCCTTCTTAGTGTGTGTGTATATACATTTATGAAATTTATGGAGAAACTCTCTTGTGGATATGTAGAAGTAGGATTAATTTGTCTGTGTAGATGTTTTAAGCTTTTTTTGTATGTTCTTAAAACTCTCCTGATGAGGATCTGAACATGAGTTTACCATCTCACTGTTAATGGTCACTGATACCAATGATCAAGGATTTCATAGTTTACTTCTCACTGATGACTAGCTGAGCAATGCAGTCTCAATATTTTCATGAACCAAATGAACTCAAAAAGGGGGGTTAGTTGTAGTTACGTAGAAATTGGTATGAATGACTGTCCAGGATCAGAGCTAATAAAATTTCTGACTTTGGTCCCAATCCAGAAAGTGGAACATTTGGCTGATTCTAAACCCCAAATTGGAAGTTTCTGAAATGTACTGACTTTAAACTTGTGCACCTCAATCCAGATCTTGCTCTTTCAATTACTGTCAATCCTTTAACCTAAGGGATGTCAATCCCCCAGTGGTACATTCCAGCCATGCTATTACTTGGACAGTAAAACTCTCCTCTGATTAATGTGTTCAGTGATGACTGCAAGCTCTAAGAATCTCTTTTTACAGATACATGTTAAGCACAGTAATCTAGCTTTATTATTGTACAGTGATTGATACAAGTGTAAAATCCTGAACAAGGCAAACCCAAGGAAGGTTGTACCTCAATTCAGAGAGATAATGACTCTATTCACCATGAAGAGTGTTTACGTGGTGATCAGGTCATCCATATGTGAAGCATAAACTTTCAGTGCTCCAGAGGAAGGAAGAGAGACAAACCACATGGAGTTATATGTAGTCGGAAGACTGATAGCCTACACTATACTTTCCTCCCCAGAGCAGTAAACTATTCCCTGCTTTGCCTGCCTGTTTGATTTTTAGTATAAAAATTACCAAAAAAAAAAAATGTGATAAATCTCAAAATTCATTTTGATTTGTGAGGGATCTTGTGTGGATTTTTTTTCCTGGTTTTGATTATTTCTGATTTTTTTTTTCTAATAGTTTTTGTTTTCCTTTTGCATTATCAAGCATGCAGCTTTTGAATTTCATGTTTAAGTTTTATTTCCAGTGGTACAGCAACAATTTTGCATCTCTTCATCAGCCTTTGTGTTTGATTTGCATTACAAGTTAGCATACTGCTACGGGTAACCCCCAGGCAGTGTTATCATTCTGCTCTTGAAGTAGTAAAAAAAAAAAAAAGTAGGCCTTTCTGGATCACTAAAAATAAAATAAAACAAAAGTAACTCAGTAGAAAAACCCCATTGGTTGAAAAGCTTTTTAATGTCAATACAAAATATAAACAAAATGTGGTTTCTGAATGAAGTATCAAGACAAATAATCCTCTTTCCCATCTGTTGTACTAAAATGGCCACTATGGTATTATGTTTTGAGGATACATGTGCCAGTAATGGATAAGATAAAAGCAGACATATGCTAGCAAGAAAGAATAAAAAATGTTCATAATAAGTTATGAGCCAAACCAGTATGGAGAAATATATTCAGACATAAGAGTACAATATCTGCCAATCTATGTCTAAAGCAGATATTTCCATACTGCATATAATTGTTCTAGTTGCTTACTGCCTTCATCCCAAAGGACCTCAAGAATGCACCAACATCAGCCTGGGTAAAGTTAATCCTAAATAAATATTTCCTCACTTGCCTTAGAAACTCTTTGTGACTCTATCAAATAATATTCATGATTACCTGGCATCCTTGGAACAATTTCAGCTTACCTGTGAATTCATTTTAGAGTTTGGCCAACTGAAAACCAACTACACTGCTTTTAAGGAATAAAGAAACTGTAAGAGACTGTGTTAAAAAGGTTTGTCTCAACCTTGCTGAAGAAAAGACTGCGTTAAAAATGCTTTCTCATCCTTACTAAAAGACTGTGTTAAAAATGCTTTCTCATCCTTACTGTGTTGAAATTGCCCGCGAAGAAACTTCAAGGCTGCCGTTTGCAAGCTTGGACCACTGATAAGTTCCAAACAACAACTTAAGGGCCCAGCCCAGATAAGCCACGTGGCTCGAAGTCCCGAACAACAACTTCTGGACCTGATACAGCAACTGTCTTGCAAGCCCACCGGTTTGCAAGCCCAGCTGGTGTAACAGCTGATAAGGTGGCTGCCCTGCAAGGCGAAAATGGGCTGCCCAGACACCTTATGCATGCTCCACTGATGGAGGCGACGCTGCGGGGGGTGAAGATCGCTCCTGACAACCCTCATACGCATGCGCTAACCAGGCGGAGAATGGGCAAAGCGGCTCTTGGAACACTATATGATGCCACCGTGAACAGCTATTCTTTGGAGATCTTCCCCACCGAATCGAAACAGGCGGACCTGCGAGACGTCACTTGGATCCGTGGTGGTAGCTATACTTCTTGCTATCTTGAACTTTTACTGCTTTGCTTTTCCTTTTCCTTATCTCTCTTTCCTATCGCTCTCCAGTGGTTGTTAGTCAATAAAGGGTTTTACCTTTGTGACATCTGACACCGTTTGTGTCCTAATTTCACCTTTGCGATCAAAATGAATCACCTTGACCCTAACCCCTATCAGGGTAAAGCGGTTCAAGACAGAAACACAGATAGTATACAGCATTTTCTAGTTTATCTCTGTGAATTTTGTGGAGGTGTACATGAGAGAGACTGAAGTAAACCAAAGATTGCTTCTTAACTTTGCAAGTTGAAAGATTGGTAATGACGGAAAGCCACAACACCTGGAAGGCCACTTACAGTCCTGGCAAACTTCAATTTGTCTGAAGAATAACTAAAAGATGGTAACACAGAGGCTTCTTCAGGCTCTGCTGCCACTGAGCCTCATCTTACTGTCTGGAGTAGAGTTGGTTAAAAAAATGGTATTTCCTACAGGAAATTCCAAGAAGTTAACATATGGATTCACTCCAAATTGAAACAATTCCAAATCTCAGAAATTTCACAAAATGAAGCTTTCCAAAGTATTTCATTTTGATTGCACTGAAATAATGCAAAATTAAAATCTCCAGAATCACTAGTGCTGAAAATTGTAGGGGACTAGACAGAGCTGAGACAGCATATATCCTAGGCACCTTTACAAAGTAGACCTCTGCAGTCAAGCTGATGCTGCAGAGAAGGGATGGAGAGGAGCTGTGTGTACAGACACACACACAACATCAGCAGTGATCCATTTGCCTTCATGCTATTAACTTGGAGGATCAATTTTGTGGCCCATAGACTGGTCCTTCCTCAGAAGTTGAGCTCTTAAGCAGTTGACAGCATCACCAGATTGGTGCCACAACAGCTTAGGTAACCTCAGCAGACCTTCACTACCTGCCAGGTAAGCTTTTCTTTCTGCCCCCTGTGAATTTTTGTGTGCTGTGCCCAACTGCATTTCATGGCTTCACATCAATTCCAGCTCTGCTGTGGAGCACCCAACAGTGACTGAAAAATCCACGTGCCTAGGATGGTGTTTTCTCTTCCAGCCTCCTACTGTGTCACCATTTCCTCATCATGTACATTCATATTTTTTCACTTTTTCTCCTTTGCAATATACTAAAATTGCATGTTTTATGAGAGAAATAGTTGTGGTTTTTTTCAGTACATAATATTTGTTGCACCTTAGCACTATGAAGTAGGTGCTCGTGTTCATAACACTGCAGAAATGCAGGGATTTCTGCTGACCTGAGAACATGATGAAGCTGGTGAGTAAAAACTTATTCAGATTTTGCAGGAAAGACTCATAGCATTGTAGAATCACAGAATCATAGAATGGCCTAGGTTGGAAGAGACCTTAGTGATCATCTAATCCAACCTCCCTGCCCTGAGCAGGGACGCCTCTCAACTAGATCAGGTTCCTCAAGGCCTCATCCAACTTGGCCTTGAACATCTTCAGGGAGGGGGCATCCACAACGTCTCCGGGCAATTTATTCCAGACTCTTGCTACCCTCGTACTGAAGAATTTTTTTACAAAGTAAAACAACACAAAATGCTTTTGACTGCTTAGATTCGAGTCTGCTGTTGAACTCTGGATTGTGTCTGGGTTTTTTTTAAGTAAAAGATCAGATCCAATATACATAGAATGAACCATGATATTTAATTTTATTTTTTTTTTTTAAGCTGAGAACTCAAAGGTTTTTTACTTGTATTTTTCCCCAACACATTTTTGGACTTCTACTCTAGACTTCTCATGTCTTGCCTTTCTCCATCTATAATGACAGAGATATTGACATAAATAAAGTTCACTTATGTTCAGATTTGCTATAAGCAATGGATTTGTGATAAATTTGCATCCAAAATCAAGCAATTAGTTTAGGGGAAACGAAAGATTAATCATGGGAGGGGAGATGAGATGGAGATGAGTCTACTGAGATAAATTACTCCAGATTTTTGGCAGTGACTATTCAGGACTGACAGAAAATACCAGATTCTTGTTTCTCCTTTGGAAGAACTATGTGGCATCCACAATACATGTGCAGCAGAAATAGCCAGATTCTTTACTAATTCCTGTGTTTCTCTGACATAAAGCTGGGGAGCATCTCAAGGGCATAGCTGGATTTCATGGTGCTCAGAAACTTTATAATAAATGTCCACAAATTATCATCAGAAGATGTAGTTTCAAAAAACCCTTCATCCATTTTAACTTTTTTTTTTTTTTAACATGGAAGAAGATAGGGGACTTAAAAGACCTATCCTAAAAGGCCTAACTGCCTCTTTGATTGGCCAACCTCCTCTGATTGGACTAATACATGCATTTGCAGTTGAGAATCTATGATTCTACTCAAGGTGAGGCCTCACCAGTGCTGAGTACGGGGGCAGAATGACATCCCTACTCCTGCTGCCCACACTATTCCTGATACAGACCAGGATGCCATTAGCCTTCTGGGCCACCTGGGCACACTGCTGGCTCAAGTTCAACCGGTTGTCAACCAGTACTCCCAAGTCCCTCTCTTCTGGGCAGCTCTCCAGCCACTCCTCTCCCCATCTGTAGCATTGCAGGGGGTTTTTGTGGCCAAAGTGTAGGACCTTATGCTTGGTCTTGTTGAATTTGATACTGTTGGCCTCAGCCCATCGACCCAGCCTGTCCAGGTCCCTCTGCAGTGCCTTCCTACTCTCTAGCAGATCGACACTCCCCCCCAGCTTGGCATCATCTTGTCACCGTACACCAACTGGATGCAGCACCATTCACCACCATGCTCTAGGCCCGGTCATCCAGCCAGTTTTTAACTGGTGCACCTGTCCAAGCCATGGGCTGCCAGCTTTTCCAGGAGGATGCTGTGGGAGACTGTGTCAAAGGCTTTGCTGAAATCAAGGTAGACCATACCTATAGTCATCCCCTCATCCCCTAGGCAGGTCACTCAGTCATAGAAGGAGATTAGATTGGTCAGGCAGGACTTTCCTTTCCCAAACCTGTGTTGGCTGGGCCTGATCCCCTGATTGTCTTCTACATGCTGCTTGATGGCACTCAAGATGGTCTGCTCCATAACCTTGCCAGGCAATGAGGTCAGGCTCACAGGCCTATAGTTCCCCAGATCCTCCTTCTGGCCCTTCTTATGGATGGGCGTCACGGTGGTCCAAGTCACTTGGGACCTCCCCAGTTAGCCAGTGACCTCAGCCTTTTCCTTGTCTTCTGTTATTATGTTCCCTCAGATTTTCTCTGACCCTCCTTTTGTTAATAATGTATTTACAAAAACACTTTTAATTTTCTTTAACAGACATGGCCAGATTGTTCTAACTGAGCTTTTGCATCTCTAATTCTCTTTCTATGTGACCTTACTATATCCTTAAACACTTCCTGATTCACCTGCTCCTTTTTCCAAAGCTGATGCACTCTTTTTTTACTTTTATTTTTAATTTTTGTCTGAGTTCTTTCAAAAGCTCACTGCTCAACCAGGCCAGTCTCTTTCCCCGCTAGCTCAATTTTTGGTGCATAGGGATAACCTGCTCCTGTGCCTTCATAATTTCACTCTTAAAGTAAGTCCAGCCTTCCTGGGCCCCTTTGTATTTGAGGGCTGCTTCCCAAGGCACTCTCTGAACCAGCATCCTGAATAGACCAAAGTCAGCCCTCTGGAAGTCCAAGGTAGAGGTTTCAATCATGTCTTTCTCTTCTTGATGGCATCTATTCTGAAACATGGTTTCAAGGCTTTTCGTTTGAGTTATGTAAGGACAAACTGGCTTTTAAGTGTTTAGACCAGCTTGTGCTGTGATTAAGATTGCTAAGGACTGGAAATCCCAAGAATGGGTACATTCTGGAGGGAAAACAAATGGGTCATGGCTATGAGAAAATGACATATCTGTATAGAGAGGGAAGACTTATTTCTGGATACACACTGACTTTGACGAGAAACCACATCTGACATGACATTAAGACAGGTGATTAAGAAAAAAAAATGTAGATGATCAAAGAGATGAAAGACACCATGTAAAATCTGAAAAGTGGGTATAAGATAAAAAAAAATTGAAAAGTCACTAAGAGGCTGCAGGAGAAGTTTCCTTCCAGGCTGAGATTTTGGTTTCGACACCCAGAAAAGTAGGACTAGGTCTGGAAGAAAAACCCTGTTAAGTCCTGGATTTAAACTGTTTGTTGCTCTTGAAGGAGGAGGGATGTTTGATTTGGTTGTTTTGTTTTATAGTGCCATTGCCTCAAATCACAGCTATTCAAATACGAACAAAGAAATTCAGGTTTTGTGTCAGGCGAAGCAGTTTGATCAGTTCCAATTCATCAATATATCTTTAAAAAAAATGGAATCCAAAAATAAAATTAGTTTTTTATGTTATCATAATAGGTATGCTGTAAATTTTAGAGGAGTTTTACATATTCTTATATAGCCAGTGAAAAAATAAATTAAAAAAATTAGCCTTAGAAAGAAGAACCTTGTAGAGAGCTGCTGAAATCTGTGTAAAGTGCTAAATTCTTTTAATTTTGAAAGATTTGGGGTTTGAGTTATAGATTAAGCCAACATTTTAGCAAGTTCCCTTTCAGCACACTTTTCCAAGAGCTTCATGGATCATGGTAAGTTCGAGAAATTCTCATGCTTGATATTTCAGGAGAAACTGTTTCCAGGATTTTAATATTGCAAACCCTGTTCTTCCCCCTCATTTTTCTGTCTGATCATTTTTATCACTTTAATCAGATTTTATTCAGGTTGTCTCCTTTTTTAGTCCTTAAACTGGTAGCACTGACGATCATCTGAATGCAGAGCTTACTGTGTGACTGTTACTGCTCTCCTGCTGCAGCGTAATTTTTTAAATTATAGAAAATATCTGTGAAATATAAATACAGAAGTTAAATTGCAGTGACAGTGGAAATGAGGTCAATATAATAAACCAGTAACACTAGATTGAATGTGAAGAATATGCTAGCGGATAATAACTGATGAAATCAGGTAATTCTGTTCTAAAAGCCATAAATATAAAGATTCTCTAAGTAAGTGGCAAAACTTAAATTTTTCTGTATAATGACTAATAACATTTAGCTACACTTAAGAGGTTAGCTCAGCTGTTAGTAATGTAAATGAGAGGATCCTGTTTAGTATGACAGAAGATGGCTAAGGTTTCAAGTCTTCCATGTTTTCTAAGCACTAAAGAAATATTGTCCAAATACACATGGCTCTGAAAAACCCTGTAAGGAACCAAGTGCAACATGAGTCAGAGTGCCTTGAGTCTCATAAGTGTGGATTGCATTGCTCCACTCCTTCTGGGGACCAGCTTGTGTTGCTTTTTATTGTTGCATGCAGCATGGGTGGGAGGGTAACACCCCCTTCCTGTATGTAATTCATAGCAATTACATTCAGAAGAGAAAGCAAGGCTGGGACCTCTGGGCGCCTGATGTCTAAAGAACAGAAAGGATGCTCCCAAGGGACTGTGGACAGTGACATGAAGGGTTCTGCTTCCTAGTTGTCCTTCCTGGAAAACTGGCCTAGGTTGTCTTGGCCATTTCCTGTCCTGTTATTTTTGGGCTTCCCTCTTGCCAGAGAAGAGAAGTGATGGGTATGTGTGATGGGGAAGTAAGGGAGTGAGAAAGTGAAGAGGAAACAGGGAACCTCCTGCTCCAGCACATGGACAGAATCAGAACATGTAAACTTCTGGATCTGGAAATGGTAGCTCTGCAGGTCAGTTAGATGAAGGGGATTGTCCAAGATATATGATGTCTTTACAGGGTTGTCAGCTGATTCAATCCATACAGGATCTTGAAAGGAAATGTTGAAGTAAATATTGCTATACTGAAGCAAATGTTTGAAAGAACAAATAAAGCTAAAAAGCCAATATTACAAAGTTTGATTCATGTAAATTAACTACCCATACAAAAAGTCTCACTAGCTTTAATAATTGGATGACCGAAGATTTGTAGTATCTAATCTTTAACTACTAATATGAATAACTAGAAACCTAACGCCACAAATCAAATACAGAATCCTAGAATGCATTGTGTTGGAAGGGACCTTTAAAGGTCACCTAGTTCAACCCCTCTGCAGTGAGCAGGGACATCTTTAACTGGATCGGGTTTCTCAGAGCCCCACCCAGTCTGACCTTGAATGTCTGCAGGCACTGAGCCTTCACCACCTCTCTGGGCAACCTGTGCGAATGTTTCACCACTCTCATCATAAAGAACTTGTTCCTAAGGTCCAATCTAAATCTACTCTACCCTAGTTTGAAACCATTCTCCCTCATCCTATCACTACCTGCCCTTGTAAAAAGTCCCTCCCCAGCCTTCTTGTAGGCCCCCTTCAGGTACTGGAAGGCCGCTATAAGGTCTTCTCAGAGCCTTCTCCAGGCTGAACAACCTCAACTCTCTCAGCCTGTCTTTGTAGGAGAGGTGCTCCAGCCCTCTGATCATCTTTGTGGCCTCCTCTGGACCTGCTCCAACAGGTCCATGTCCTTCTTGTGTTGAGGGCTCCAGAGCTGAACACAATACTCTAGGTGGTGTCTCACCAGGGCAGAGCCAGAGGGGCAGAATCTCCTCTCTCGACCTGCTGGCCACACTTGTTTTAATGCAGCCCAGGATGCCTTAGGCTTTCTGGGCTACGAGTGCACATCGTTGGCTCATGTTGAGATTTTTGTCCACCAATACCTCCAAGTCCTTTTCCTTGTCCTTTCAAGTCCTCTATCACATCATCCCCCACCTTGTACTGATAATGAGGATTGCCCCAACTCAGGTGCAGGACCTTGCATGTGGCCTTGTTGAACCTCCTTTGTTTCACAGGGGCTCACTTCTCCAGCTTCTTCAGGTCCCTCTGGATGACATCCTGTCTCTCTGGCATATCAGCCACACTACTTAATATATGCTAAAGATATACGTTAATTCTTGTGTTGCTGTGAAGCACAGAGCTGCCAGTTTTTGAAACATTTTGCTGCGTAAAAACATGTAGCAGTTTCTGTCCAAAAACTGTGCAGAGAAGGTACTGTAGGAGGAAGGAAACATTGCTTTAGAGGTGAAGAAAATAAGCCTAGACAGTAGGCTTTGATGTTGTAGTGTACAACACTATGCTGTCCAAATCAGTTTTGGAAATTTTTGTAGGCTATGCAGGAATGACTATAAGCATGTTGGTGTATGTCTATCCATAACAATTGATTATAATTTACCACCCCGGTTTACTACATTGGATTTTATCAAAGATTGGATTTACTTTAGCGGTAAAATCATGGCAGAATCCCAAATTTGACCCAAATATAGAAAGGGACTGCAATATTGAGTCCATTCAGCCATAAATCCCTCTGCCTCCCTTACTTTAGCCCTAAGAAGGGTAAGGATCTGTACAAAGTTAAAGTTTTTTAACACCTCTGTAGGGGTAGAGATGATGAAATACACAGATTGAATTATTGGCCAAAGGACTTAAAAACATAACAAAGGCTTGGGTGGACGATGGACATAGATGCCTTTCATTCTGCTCTGTTTGACAACGCTAACTAAAATGCTTTGTGGGTAGGTGATCACATAAAATATTGGCCAGGGCCCAAATCTTGTGACTTTTCTTAAGAATGTTGTAATCACTTTGCATTATTGGGTTATGTTTGTTTTGAATTTTAGGTGCCTAATGGCACAACTCTGCATCCTTTGAGAATTTCTGATACTCTCAAGTTTGTGGAGTGAAAGAGATCAAATAGCAAAACAGTGTACTGTTTCTCTTTTAAACAATAATAAAGAGGCCATCTATCAAATTGGCAGGGTCATATCTTTTGAAACCATGTAGAGAACACACTCCTACTGGATGAACAGCTGTCAGAGCAGTCTCTTGTCAGCAAGTGGGTTAAAGTTTGCCAAGGCATATGTATACATGCTGCCATTCATATTCTTACCTCATGAAGATCAACAACAGTATTTCCAAACATGTTTGTAGTCATGTTTTACTCTGGACGCTTTCTTTTTGTTGTTTGGACCACCTGTCTCCTGTTGTCTTTTTGCAATATATTTGTCCGTCATGTAGGAAACTACCTTAAGTAAAAGAGAAGTAAACAGTATAAATGAATTTTGTTCTTCAGCTTCTTTCCATAAATATGAGGTAAATGGTTTGTCTCTGACCATTCTGCTGCCACATTTTTCAGGGTGTGGATATTAACTGGTTTCTGATCTCTTTCAGCATCGTAGGAATGTCATAAACCATGCACCTCTTGAAACTAATACTGCAATTCTTGTAAGTCTAGAATAGAGTCCTACTCTTGGATCATTATTTTCTTGTGTAATTGTTTTTAGTTCAAAAAGTGTATATGAAGACAATGAAGATACTAAAACTAGCCCACATGAATCAGAAGCATCCATGAAGCAAAGGCCATACTGGAGGGAAGTGCACATTTATGGACTAGAATGAACTTTCTTTAGGACTGACCCAAAGATCTGCTCCATAAACATATTCCCACATATAAATCCAGGAAGTTGCAGGTCATCTTCTGTTGCAATGTCTCTTGTCATCACGCTGTGAACTGCCTCCCAAGTTTACTTTCCAAAAAACTTAACATTTGTGTTTTTTCTGTCTACTCTCTAAAAAATACCAACACATCAGTATTGCTGCAACTCAAACTAAGCAACTCACAACAAATACAGGCACTCTTACCACCTTCCTGTGCACATGGGTACTTTTAGAATAGCCTTAATCTGTAAGTTAGAGACAATGGCAAGCAAATGTTGTAACATCTTCTCTGCACCAACTGGAGAGAGAAGATGGTTTGGTAATCCCAAATGATCAGCAATATGAGCTGCTGTCTTGGTAGAAGGATTCTCAGTAACGCCTGTGATTAAGTAAGATGTCTGTGGTAGTTGATTTTAATATGTCCTACAGTCATTACATGAAATGCCTGAAGAGCATCACACCATGGAGATAACTTATCTAAGGCATGCTTATAATCCACAGATATTTCTCAGTGTCTGCAGGTATCACCTGCAGAATGCCAAACCTCTACATCAGGATACTGCTAGAATGCTAAGAATCATGCCATCAAAAAATAAATTAAAAGCATAAACACATTAATTCCTACAGTTTGGCATAAATATTTTTTTTTCAATTAGACAAGATGTTTGGAGTAGCATAACTCCCTTTTATAGTTGTGTTTGGTTTGCTACTTAATCAGTTACTTTCCTGAGCAGTGAATACTAAACACTTAACTTTTTAACTTTCCTCTCAGATAAGTGCCATCAATTTGCAAGGTGATTTAGAATGCAAATCATGAATAGTGTTCAATACTGCTAGCGCTAGTCCTTTATGAATCAAGACCCTACAAAACTTTGTCAATATCTTTAATAAACAGTTATTTACTGAATTTTTGTAGAGGCCTTATTCACAAGGCCAATACGAACCTAGATCACTGGGAAAGATACAGGCATTGGTTTGTATTTTTCTAATGATTATCCTTACATATATAGCACTTATGCCTGGAATAAAGAGATATACACACACATACACACACAGATGTGAATAATCTGGTTGTAAAATCATACCAGAAGAGTGCAAATGTTCATATTTTCTGAATCATTATGATAAAAGCCATATTTAAAATTACAAGGAAAAAAAATCATACATTTTAAAAGTTGGAATTGGAAGAGTAAGCAGTAACACAAGAAACAGATGACTAAATACCTGTCTGCAAAGCTTGTTTTATTATTTTATGATTTTTCTTTTTCTTGATTCAGAATCTGGGATGTTAAAAAATCTAATCCTAATTGAAGTTAGAGGAGTTTTGCCTTTGGTTTCATCAGTAGAAGAACTTCAACTTGTGTGAAACCAAGTTTAGATTAAGAGCCAGCTGACCAATGTGCTGTGTTAAGATTATCATCCAAAGGCAGTAACATTGTCAGTAGTGAAAACATAGCATATCCAGCTAATTTAATTATCCAAAATTGCAAATTGAGGGTATCATTCAGGTCTCTTTAAATTTTAAACATGATGTTTTAAGGTCTAGTTTTTAGCAAAAACTATGTGCCTTCCTAACTTTCCTGTGAATGTGCAGGAGAGAAACCTTTTTAAGTGGCTTTATGGCAATTTAGACATCTCAGTGTTCAAAGAATCTATGAGAAGCAGGTTAATCCAATTTTTTAGTTGTTTTGTTACATAACATCAGCATAAACCAGCTGGATCAGGATTGAACAGCTATTTAATAATTATGTAAAATTGTTTATTAAGGATCTCTCATCATTATTCCAGCTTTATGATATCTTAAAATCCACCTGAAAATGACAAGACAATTCAGGTTTAAGGTGTTGTTTCATACAAATACAGTCAGCCAGCCAGAATCAAATATAAACCTCTAGTAACTGCTTACTACAATGGTGTAAAAAAACCAAATCAAAACAAGAACAAAAAAAGAAAAAATCCAAATGCAAAGTCTGCCATTAGCAATTTCATTAATTTTTTTTTTAACTGATAAATCCATCTATTTTATAGCTTCTCCTAATATAGCCTTATTATTGGGATACTGGCTATTTTGATTCCTGTGCAGAAAGGTCATCAAAGATGTTGCTCTTATAGAACAACTGTATTTTCTAAAATAACATTACATGGAAGACAACTCAATAAAAATGCACATTTTGATTTATCTATATTTTGCAAATTCAGTCAATACTATTGATTTTTTTCTTAAAAAATTATTGAAAACATTTTAGAAAGAAATTTGATGAATTAAATGTTTGTGTTTTGATAAATGAACCATTTTTGGGTTTGATTAGTTTTCAGTTCTCTTCAATGTTATTTAAAATTTAAATTGTATTTTAGATGTAGTAAACATTAACATCTTTTTAAAAACCACACAAAACTACTGATTTTTTAAAAGCAAATTCTTTTTACTTGCCTTTTTTTCACCTTATCGTTATACCAAAAACTTGTTTCCAAATGCAGCGATGATCTTTTCCTTGATGTTATGGAACTGCTATTGCATTAAAAACAAAACTACACAAACAAACCAAAAAACACACCCAAAGTTAAAAAAACCCACCCTGAATCCGAAACTTTATTTTTGGCCCCAGGATCTATCAGCCCTCTGTATGTTGTTCGCTGTTTAATATGTGTCAGATAAAAGGAGTTCACAAGTCATCTCCATAGCTTGTCATATGTGCAATCTAATTTGATGTACATGTAGTAGCAGAGTATCCTGTAGCAAGAAGAAAACTTTTGACCTTTCCTGCTTTTGGAGAGTGCGTAGAGTTGAGGATTCATCCAAATTGTACTGGATACACATGACATGATGTATGGTGCTAGAAATATTCCTTACTGCTGCAATCAGGATGCTTTTATCAGTCAGTGGCCATAGACTGACTGACCTTAACTAACCCAGTTGTTTAAGGGCAATATGTGACCCAAAAATGAACTTCTCTGCTATAAGAGCAACTAGTCTGCATGTGAAAAGGTTTGCTTTAGCTGTATTCAATTTCTGTTTCAGAGGCTCAGGTCAGCTTTTATTTTATCAGTACCCATTCAACCGTTAATATGAATTATACTCTAGTTCTAGAAGTAGAAAAAAACTTCCATCTATTTGGCTTGTAATAATTTGGTTGTGCTTGCTATGTAAATTACCTACTGCTACCATAATTAGATGGTCAACAATTCTTGTGGAGCACAGAAGCATCCAAATTGCATCTATTTGGTGAAAAATAAGTATCGCTCAGCAGAGGCTATTTCACCTACTCACCCCATGATTAAAAACTTGCTGGTTAAAGATTTAAATGGGTTTAGGATTGGCATGGTGTCTCCATTGTGCAAATCCTTTGTTAAATATTAAATAATAGAAAAATGTCTTAGGGTCACACAGTGTGTGATTTATGTGACAAAGCCCTTATGGGCTGTGTTTGTCAAAGGCAACTCATAATTCTAGATTGTTTCACTGAATAGCATAGAATATTTTTGTCGTGGCGGTGGGTGGGAAGAGATTTGTTTTCTCGATATATTCAGCGTGGTAAAGATTTCTCTCTGTCTTTAGACACCTTTCACATGAAGAAGCCAAGCTGTGGGGCTAAGCAAAAGAGATGGGGAAGGATGGGTACCCCTCCCTTGCATTAAGCCACTGCTGATAACGTCTTTTTGATATATGCATGGTCTGGGACTCAATTAGATTGTCAAATAAAAGTAATAAAAATATGTCATTTTTCTAAACATTTTTTTATGCATATAATAGTCAGAAGCTGTTTAAAATCTGAAGACTCTAGGCCATGTGGACTTTTGGAAAGACTTACATATGTGTATAACTTCACATCGTCTCAGAATTATTCTTCTGGGAGTTTCTAAACAATTGTGTCCATATAAATCCCTATTGCTTTGTTAAAAAATATATATGTATATAAAAAGTAGGTAGTAATTTCCTTCCTCCACCCCCTCAAAAATATATATATAAGTTACAGCCAGAAATTATTGCTTGCATTCTGTACTCTAGGAAGCACAAAGGCAAATTCAAAAAAGACCTTGTCTCCTTTCTTTCTCTAAAACACAATTTATTGCTTTAAATCATAAAAATAAAACAGTCAAATGTTGCATAAGAGACCCTCAGCAGAAATAAAAGAAAAGAAAAGGCAAAACTGAACTTCCCATAAACCCAAATCCCATACAGCAGAGCTTTCTACAAGACCATAATTAAATAATCCCTGAACGACTTGTGGAGGAGGGGATAAGAATACATAAACTTTCCAACATGATGAAAGAAAAGACCCTGTTATTATTATTTGATTTTATTTTTAAGAAGGAAAGAACTAAAAAAATACATCCTTAAGGTGGTCTACATGTGAAAACTATTCCATGCTGAGCAAATATCCATAAAATTCTCAGCTTTAATATACAAAAAAAAGAGAAATTAAAAGATGTCTTTGTAACTTGAAGTCTGCGAGTAGATTGTGGCAGTGTTTTGAAAAGTGCACATCTTCAACACCAGGCAAAGGACTTGAATTCAGCAGTGCGGCTGTTACTGCTGTTTCTAAGCATTTCTTCAATAATTTTTTCCTCAAGTTTGAGATCTAAGATGAGATGGTAGAAACTTCCAGCAGAAGGTCTATTTTTCAGGAGGGTCTCCATGGGACAGGAGCCTTGTTTCTTAAAACAGGAGAGTCGCATACTTCTGTGAGGCCATCCGTGCACACAGGCGATTAGATACAAAGAGTGACCAGGACAGGTAAGGATTTCTTGCAATCATTGTACTTTCTCAAATGAAAAAGCAATCAGTGAAGCATTTTATTTTGAGCTTTCTAAACTACCTTTTGTTATTTTCCTTCAGGAAGGTTCACTTTTGATAAAAGGGTTTTCCTCAGACATAAAAATATCTCACTGGGAAAACATTTTGAGCATCTCAGACTGTCATATTTTGCAAAGTAAAAAGCTGATAGAGTCTTCTCTCCATTAAGCCTCAAACTATGGGAATCACCCCTTCTTACAAAGGTGATGCCAAAGGATGCAGTCTGTAAATAGTAGCCAGCATTAGAGCATCTGGGAAAGGAGTTCGCCCTTTGGTGGAAATCTTACAGGGTGATTTCCATTCTTTTGACAATTTTTAACACGCCAATTTAAGAATACCAATTTGGGGGTATTCATTCATTCATTCATTCATTCATTCATTCATTCATTCATTTATTTAATATATTTATTGGGGAGGATGGTTCTACCATTTTTATTGAAACCCCTCTAAGGACTTTTCATTTATTTAAGACTAATAGAGAATATGGAACTGTGTCGTGGCTTTGTAAGCACCTCTAGTAAAGGAAGAATTAATTATTAATTGTATAGATGTCTAATGTGCAAAAAGTTGCTTTCTGGTGCTATTCTTCACTATACAGTTGGAAAAGTTATCATACATAAAATGAAGCATGTTTATGAAGGCAGAGAAGATTGTTTTAATTCTGCTGAGCATCACAATTTCATTAATCTCTTGCCTGAGTCTTTTAACATAATGATAAATTCCATCTGTACGTTTTGCAGCTGGGTTTAAAATAATGTTAATAACACTGCTTATGATTTCATTGATTCGTACTGCCTAAAGTTATGTTGGTCAGTCAAAGGTGGAAAGTTGCAAAGGGACAAAGACAATGGAAATAGATTTTCTTTAGATTAAGAAGGGCCTCAAACCATACCCAGGAAGCACTTTTGTTACGGGAATAAACTGAATTGTCTCAGATTCTTCATGAAATGCCAAAACTTCCAACCTTAGTAGGGCTGGCTCATGGCAACCAGTCATTTTACCTTTCTGTTAAATCATCTCTGACCACACAAGGCATGGAGAATCTACAGAAGAACAGGAGTAAAGGTCTGATGAAATCCAAGAGAGTCCCCAAGCCACAAGTAAGAGGCTGGATTCTATACATTCTTCCTGTGGTCTGGTTCCCAGCTCACCTTCACCTGGCCTTGTTGTTCTCACAAGGAGTATATGTGAACACAAAAGACAGCATCAATATGATGGTTTTCAAACAATTCTGAATATCCTTTCCTACGCTTACTCTTTCCTGTTCAACACTGTGTGAAGCCAAATTGAAATGTGCGGCGGTCACGAATGAAAGTCAGGAAGAAAAACTGATCAGAGAAAGCAGTGAATCTGGGCCATCTTTCAGGATCTGAGATGGCACCATAGAAATGGAAAATGAATGAAGCTTTTGAAACTATCCTTACCTTAATAACTGAATGTACAGAAAATCCAAATGAGACTCTCTGGAAAGTTGTGGGGTTTTTTCTGATAGGATCCCTTTAAACTATGTGTGAATACCCCACATATATATACAGTGGTCTCAGTTTTACCCTAGGCAGAATCTTATTTAATTCCAGGGTCTTTAATTTGAAATGTGTATGGGAGTGTTGTGGTTTTTTTGGTTGGTTGGTTGATTTTTTGTTTTCATGGAGGTATATTGGTGCAGTTGCCAGCAGAAAAATCGCACAGCAAATTGAGAAACATGCTGTAAATAAGTATTTGTTCCTTGGTGTAACTGGGCTGCTTTACTTAAACACGATATTGTTATACTGCATGGAGTTTGAGCCGTAATGAAAATGAATACAATTCATCTCCAAATGAGATGCAGTACCATATGTGTTGTCAATTTATCAGTACACCAACAAAATTGAAGTGTTGAATG
This sequence comes from Apaloderma vittatum, assembly GCF_000703405.1. Lineage (NCBI taxonomy): Eukaryota > Metazoa > Chordata > Aves > Trogoniformes > Trogonidae > Apaloderma > Apaloderma vittatum. The sequence goes on from NW_009723256.1 coordinate 28,079, forward strand.
GAAGTGGCTCAGTGACTTTATGCAGCTGTAAGAGTCAGCAAATACTGCAGTTAGCTGACTCAGCCAACTGCTTCTTGACACATCTCTATCTTTAGAATTATTGACACATCTCTAGTCATATGGAACTGATATTTAAATGTTACCCTACAGTCAGGCACACTTAATGACTACAGAATTCATGCCTCTGGGTAGGCTGAAGGATTTGAGGAGAGAGTATTACGACACAAACTGTGTTTTTCCTCCTTGCAAGGTGTGAAAGGAATTGTAGTCAATCCTCCGTTCTAAATGGCAGATCAATTTTAATGAATGATCTAAAGTTGTAATAAAAACCTTGTTTTGCATTACTTCATCATGGAGGTATCTATTTACTCCCAGATTAGCATCTTCTACTTGTCTCTTAACAACATTATTTTGGCAGAGGGAGAGAGTGGTCAAGAATAAAATGTTGCTGTATTTGTTTAATATTTCATTGCTTAACATTATGTTATGCTATAGCAAATTATGTCATGAGTTGATGAGAGCAAAAAACATAGCAATGCAATATAGATTTTGAAAAATATACAGAAAAAAATCTCTAAAGTGAAAGAAGTACGAAGAAGCCCATTACAGAACCAGACCAACTTGGCAACTTTCCTGTGCTGACATCTTTAACTGTCCCCTCAGTCCTCTCCTCCTCTTCCCAACAAATGCAGAAGAAACACAGGCTTATAGAGCCACACTTCTGAAGATGTTAGATACCTAACATTTTAAAATCTGATCCATAACTCCCACTATTGTATTTCCTTTTTCACATTCATTTTATAGCAACCATGACTCCCTCAGAACCTGCTTACTTGTTTCCTAAAGGCCACTTAGAGACACCATGTAATTCTTGTGACTCACCACAGTGCCTCTTTGAGGCAGAAGAATCATGACGCACTTGTCGTATACATAACACAGTTCCATATTACTGTTTTTAGATTTAATTTGCTTGGCTAGGGCTAAATTATTGGACACCATGGGATGCCAAATGTACAAATTGCCTTGCAGCTCAAGAGTCTATGAAGAAACCTGACTGAAATATCTGTGACTTTCTAAGCCCACATGAACATTCAAGGACCTGCCAAGAGTTCCAGAGGTGTTCAAGGCAATATATGAATGTGTTGAAAGTTGAACTATGGGAAGAGATGCTAGTACAGAAAGGGGCAAAACACCCACAGCAACCTCCCTGGAGAAACCAGAGCTGGAAGTGATAAAAGATACATATATTCACAAGCTACCAGTAGAACATCCTTCCCCTGCCCTTCAGGTCTCTATCTGCTGTGAGCTAAGTTAACTGTATTGTAATCTCCAGCAAAATGAAATCTTTCCTCCCTGCTAAAAATGTTACTTTGGAATTAAAGAGAATGAATTCACCTAGTAAAGTGCAGTGTATGTATAAAAAGAGCAGAACATAGATAATCTAGCTGAAAGTGTGGCTGACTGAGAACAGAAAAGAGCCTGTTTCTATTTCAAATTCCTGTGCAAAACTTCATCATCAGTAGAGATGAGTTTTACCAGCTTTACAAATTTATATTGAAATAAACCCCAAGAAATGGCACTAAGTTAATTAAAAAGTGACGATTTTATTTGCAAAGACAGAGAACAAAGGGTCTTTTAGGTTCACATTGTTGAATCACGTCAGCAATCATTCTGAATAGATTTTTCTTTTTGTTTTATACTCTTGAATGCAGACTATAAAATTAAATTTGGGGGATTTTGTTTCGTCATGTTAGCATGAGACTGGTCATCTACTTGTCTAAGCCAGAGTGAAAACAAATGTTAATGTGCACCTGTTGAGGATTGAGCCCAAAACTGCAATTCTCAGCTTGTTTGATATGTTAACACTGAACTGTGAAACGCGAACAAAGATCACATGTGATTTTTCAGTACCAAAATTTTTCTGTAAACTATTGCAGGGGAAATACTTATGTTAAGGTATTTAGCTTAATATTGTGCTTTCAGTCTAGGTTAATGGAAATTCATAGAATCATAAAAGGGACCTTTAAAGGTCATCTAGTCCAAGCCCCCTGCATTAAGCAGGGACGTCTTTAACTAGATCAGGTTGCTCAGAGCCCCATCAAGGCTGACCTTGAATGTCTCCAGGGATGGAGCCTCCACCACCTCTCTGGGCAACATGTTCCAGTGTTTCACCACCCTCATTGTAAAGAACTTCTTCCTAATGTCTAATCTAAATCTATCCTGCTCTAGTTTAAACCCATTGCCCCTCATCCTGTTGCTACATGCCCTTGTAAAAAGTCCAGCCTCAGCTTTCTTGTAGCTCCCTTCAGGTGCTGGAAGGTCATTATACAGTCTCCCCAGAGCCTTCTCTTCTCCAGGCTGAACAACCCTGGCTCTCTCAGCCTGTCTTTATAGGAGAGGGGCTCTAGCCCTTTGATTATTTTTGAGGCCTTTCTCTGGACCTGCTCCAACAGCTCCATGTCCTTCTTGTGTTGAGGTCTCCAGAGCTGAACACAATACTCTAGGTGAGGTCTCACCAGGGCAGAGCAGAGGGGCAGAATCTCCTCTCTCGACCTGCTAGTTTAGACCTTCTTTACTAGACCTTCCTCTGTTGCAGCCCAGGACCCAGCTGGCCTTCTGGGCCGTGAGTGCAGATTGTCGACCCATGTCCAGCTTTTTGTCCACCAGTACACCCAAGTCCTCTTCTTCAGGGCTGAGCTCTATCACATCATCCCCCAGCCTGTGTTCCCTCACCAAAATGTATATGTGACTTCTGTGCTAATGAAAGAGAGAGCCCTAAGCGAACTACTTACAGTAGAGAGTATTGCACAGGTAGCTGAGATACAAGCTGAGATACACAGATCTGCCAATGTAGCCCACACTTGATCTGCCACACTGTCAGCTTGTTGCTGTGCTGGTGCTCTGCAAGGCGAGTGGAGTCGAGACGCTGCAGTAACGAAAGGCTAAATCTTCACCTCAAAAACCTCAGAATCAGGCCACAGCAAATTTGTAAGGACCACAATCCAGATGTTGCATAACCAGTGAGAGTTGTTAGTCTACATGTTATTCTTTATTTTTAAAATGTATATTTTTAACTCTGTGGTCATAATTAATGACACTGTCAGCTCCCAGATTTAAAAGGAGATGAGTAATTCCTGCTTTTATTTTACTTTTTTTTTTGTAGTCAGTATGATGATAGAGACATATTTTCAAATCTTGTTTTGCTATCATGCAAGTACGACATCTGGAATAAAACCATGATACTGAAAGGCAAAATATATAAGAACACGGCAAAGGTATAATGATACTTCCTCAAGTTTCCTTTCCTACTTTTCTGAAATCAGTCCATCTTAACCAGAATCTATGTCTTCATATCTGATAGTCCTGATATATTTTTTTCCCCAGTTACATTGAGGACTTATCTGAACATCATCAGCAACAAGAATGACTTGTGCTTCTGAGTTTATTCACCATATACATACTTTTGTTTGTCTAAATCCCATACCTACTCATTTTATTTGCTGCTGTCTAGTTTTTGTATTGTCAGAAACAACAAATTGTTTTCTGTGCACCTTTCACATGCCACCCATGATTTTACAGAGCTTTATAAGATCCTTCTGCCTCATCTCTTTTATGGGTTGAACAGTTCTAGTCTATCTTTCCAGATACAGAAGTCTTTGATTTCACTTGTCAGTCTTCCCTGCACACTCTTCCTTCTTGTTTTCAATGCTAAATATTCCAAGCTCTACTAAAAATTACGTGCATATATTCATATAATAAAATGTACTTTATACGATCTTTTTCAAGACTTCACTAGGAATCTGTTGCTCAAACAATGCTGCATTAAGATAAACATTATCATATTCATCAACTGTTCAATTTTTTTTCATTTAATATAATTTAACAGCTCTAATTAGGTTGCAGAATACTGATCATGCACAGATCATGCTGTAATTTGCAATGTAGCTGGACAACTATTGGAACTAGGACTGGATTAAAAGAAACCCTAAAAAAACAATAAACCTCCAGGATTAGGCAAATGAGATCAGTTTGAAAATCATGTCCAAGTAATGCAAGGTGGAGTACAGGAGATAACCTACAGAATAAAACAGAAATCCAAATAGAAGAAATTCGAAAAGTGAGAAGTGATAACACCAAAAGGTATGTACAAGACGGACAAAATTCTGTGGTGTCATACAGCAGCGAAAAAGTATGAGTGTGATTTTGGTTAGCCTCTGTGGGGAACATTATAGCCCTGATGCATGAAGCCACAAGTCCCTCTATGTCGGGGCTGGTTAGCTCAGTCAGCTGAGCGTGGTGCTAACAACGCTAAGATCGAGGGTTTGATTCCCGTTCGGTCCCCATGTGTTGCCTGATCTAGTCGAGAGGTGGCGTCCCTGGCGACAGGGAGGCTGGATTAAAGTGATATCTAAGGTCCCTTCCAGCCTAGGCCATTCCATGATTCTATGTGTACACTAATACAAACCTTACTTAAAGCAGTTTGCTCAGCTTTGCACATTTCATTAGCAAGGAGGATCCTGGATCACAGAGGGAATTCAGTTGGAGAAATTTAACCAGTAAAGAAAGAAAAGAAAAGATTGGCTAAGACAAGAGTAAATGGAGATGGAAAGGAGGTTAACCTGTCAGCCATCTACTAATTGGTGAAGAGATATTAGGCCCTAGAAGAAGAAGAGTAAGATGATAGACTTCTTGATAGTAGGATCCATTCAGTTGCAGCATAATTTCATATGGCAAATCACCTGTGATAGTTACAAAGCAGACTGGCCCAAACACCAGCAAGCATATTCTCAGGAACAATGCTGCAGTGGCATGAAAATACGTATTCCAGCTTTACCTTCGGTATTATTATCCACTGTTTGTCTCCTTCCCATAAAAAATAAATAGCCTCCAAATGTCAGAACAAATGGATCCCAGATTTTTCACAAGGACTGAGGTAGTTCACTGAAAAGCTCTCATTTCCCTTCCACAGAAAAAAGAATTGGATGGTGCCCACGACAAACTGAGGTCCTCTTTATTTTTTGCCTGTTGTCATCTGAAGTAAATAATCTCAGTAGGGAAGCAAACTGGGAGTCTGATATTCTGTCTAGAATCAGTTTGCTCGCTCCTCCAGCATCCACTCAGTGTCAGCTCTCAGGAGCTGACTAGGAAATTGCCTCCTTGACACGAGATATCAATGCGCTACCAAAGTCTTCTCTACAGTGCCACTGACAGGCCTTTCATTTTAAAATGGTTCCTGGAGATTATACCTCAAAGTACCTTGAGGTGGAAAGAGAGTTAACATTTAAACGACTATAAACATTATAGTTATATACAAACACTGTCTAATGTGTCTTTCTGGGATCCCTATTGCCTACCAAGCTGTACCTCTTTCTTGGATAAGTTAAAGATATTTTCATCAGAGGGAAAAATTTGTTGTGTAAGTAGCCAATCTAATCACCTCCTGCCCTGAATCTTCCCATAATCAGCTTCAGGACCCCACGCAGAACAAAACCCCCTAGTGTGTCCTCACTTCTTTTCCGCCTGTGTCCATTCATCACTGTGTTTTCCTTTCATAGCGGAAGCACAGAGAAAAATGACAGCCATGGAGGGAGAGGGATATCAACTGCTGTGGATAAATCAATCCATCACAAAAAAAAAAAGGCCACACCACAATTCTGCCATGAAACTTAATCACTAAAGGTCATGTCGGGGAGTGAGGAACAGATTAAATTAGCATAGTATTAGATATGGAAAATGATTTCTGTCAAAATCATCTTTACCACAATTATAATATGTTAATTACGTATTTCATTAAGGAAGTTGATTATGGTTCACAGATGAAATCATGCAGACGAAGACACCTGGAAGGAAGCACTAGAGCCTGAAGCCTCTGCTCTCTCTCTCTCTCTCTCTCACACACACACACACACACTTAGGTACATGCGCTTTTATGTAGAAGAGCTTTTCCCAATATACCTCAAAGATTATTAAAGTGCAGCTGTGTCTGGTTAGGACAGAAACTCAGAGAAATAAAGGAAAGCATACCAGGGGACATTCGTTTTCCTTCTATCAGTACTTAGAATGAACTGTTCGTTTTAAGACTCTAACATCCTCTGCCTCTGGTGACATATTGGTGGCATCCAGTACTGTGGGTAAAGGATTTCAGCACTGACTAATGAGATGGTGGCTGTGCGTTTTTTATAGGGAAAGGACCATTCGGCAAATTTTAGCCGAGCTATTTGAAAGAGATATCATCAAGCATATGAATGTCATGCAATTTCTTTGCCCTTAGAAGTGGTTGCAGTTCATTTACAGTGAGGTTGGGTACTTGAATACTGTGAAAAAGTTACATCAATCAGCAATTACTTATATAATTTCTTAGCCTTCTGTTCCAAATAATTGTCCGAATTGCTTGCTCTATTTAATGAATAGAGCAAGATCTTTAGTGATTTGAAAACACAGCCTCCTTGTTTTGACTAGAAACAATGCAGCTGACTCTCTTGCCCCATAAATGCTGAGACAAGGAGATGGGAATTTTCATATATATTTGTGTATGAATCTGTGTATGTGTGTGCGATATGTGCATAAGTGCAAAACAGAGAGGAGTTGTAGCCTACGTAAGAAAGGGCTAATTTTATTCAATTTTGACTAAAGGAGCAGCAGAAGTGGAAAAAATGGGGTACTCGGTGCAAGGAAGGGAGGAAGTTATATGTATCCCTCAAAAAAAGGGTCCTAGAGATGCCCCTGGGAATGAAAACATCTGAGCCTCAGTCAAATATAATTACCTCATTCTCATATTTCCTAGTGAGTGAGAGTGCATCAATGCTTGTGTGCCCTTGTGCTGATAGATTTTGCCACACAGAATAATCATTGTTGGAATTAAGCATAATTGTCAAGAAAGACTTGGTCATCATGAGAGAGACTCTCTCATACAAATGTCCTTTTGCTTTCCAACAGTAATTACTTTAGTAATTAATCTCTGTCATTTAACTGTATTACATTTTGAAAAGAGAAAATGGAAGAAAGACCGTTTTCTGACTAATTTACATCACAGTTTAAAATCCTAGAATAGGGTGAATCAAATGTCAAATTTAGCCCTTCCACAGATTGCTAAAATGGTCTCTTTCTAACATCTAGCATGAACACGGATGAAGTTAGGTTCCTAAAGTCATCTTCATGATGAAGATTTTGCTTGAAGATTTCCACTTCAGGGTCTCTTAGTTGTAGGTAATGGAAGACAACACACAGAGCAGGAACCTTAGTCAGAAAAAGGTGAATAACTGCCTACTGAAAAGCTGTTTCTGCTGCTAGTCATCATGGCAGGTGCTGCTTACCAGCCCTGCAGCACTTGTGAATACCAATGTCATGCAGTAGTGGCCCTGTTTTCAAAAGCAACTGCTGACGGTGAAACTCGCCAGTGTTTTTGACAGGCCATGTTGGTGAGGCAGGAAACACTGAGCATCCCTAGTTTCAGTTGCACTTATGTCCAAAATGCTTCTGAAGTCGAGGCTCAAAGTGTGTCTTTGTCTGTATTGTTGGCATTCTCACTCTTTAACGTATTTTAAAGCTGTTTCATTCCTTTTCAATCTCTGAAAGTGTTTTCCTTTGCAAAGAAAGGTTGTATGGATGACAACAGTGCCTTAATTCCTACTTTCAGAGAGAAGGACTGGCTCAAGTCTCACTGTTACAAACAGTGACTGCAATGTCAGGCCCCAGATTTATCCCAGGAAGTACTTTAGAAAGACAAAAATCCTGTTTATTTTGGAGACTGATGAGGGTATTATTTTTTATGATTGATTATTTTCACTGTCACGGGTCTTCATAGAAATCTGACTTGAATGAGGCTTGCAGGATTTGACCTACTATCAGCTTGGAATCATATGTAAGTCAGGTAAGGTATTGCCATGGATATGTTACAGACAAATATTAGGTATTGCACTCAAAGCCAAACATGCTTGTGAAAGAACTGCAGGGTTTACAGTAAAAGCATGAAATCTATCTGAGGTTCTGAGGGTATGACCTTATAAAGATGATCAGATACTGGGTCCAAAGCCAATTCCTCTCCTTTCGCCAATGCTTCCATTTTAGTTGAAATGAATTTTACAGTCCATGTTTTTCTGAATGTACTTGCTTAAAAGATAGAAAACAATACATAATGCTACATTGATGGCTAGGTTTTGGGATTGGTTTGCTGTTTGTTTGTGGAGGGTTTTTTTGCGGGGGTGGTAGCACATATTTAATCCCAGTGTCTTAACTGTCCTAAAAATTAAAAGAATGAATACTGACAGCTTGAGATTGTATGAAAATATTTACAAGCAAAACTCCAAATTAACTTCATAGAAATTTTTTTTTGTGAATAAAAACAGCATACAGACCTCAGGACCGAGCCTATTGAGAAGGTGTAAAAGATTGTCTGATGGGGTAAATCTGTATAGCACCATGAATTTGTGATCCAGAGAATATACTACACAGACTCCTGCAGAATATGTGTGCCTATGAAAACACAGCTCAGGAGTGAATCATAACTCTGCTGTTTTGTCGACAACCAAGTGCTCCCTTAACAAGATACAGGGAATTTTTATTTCGGTTGCTATGTAAAGAAACACAAAATGTATGAAAAAAAATTAACAAAGATGTGGGTAGGGTAGTAAAGAAGGAAGGATTCAGTTGTGACTGTGTAACAAGAGAGTCTTAATGTGGTACATGAGGAGGAAGCGGAGGATGTAAAGAGCTATGGGAGAAAAAAATGAAACAAAGGTGATTATGGTAAACAGTTATTTTCCTGTCTCTGTCCCCCAACTGTATCCAAGGCCTTTGTGAACACTCTCTTTATAATATGCCCTTAAACGTCACTGGGCTTTCAAGATCAGCCTTATAGGCAGTGTGTTCTACTGATTTGCATTGCTAATTATATTGTACTAAATTTAGTTTATAGTGATAAAAAATATCAACATGATGCTTTACAGCATCTGTGTAATCTGAGATTTCTTCTTTTAGGACTATTTTTGGGTTATGTGGATAAAACAGCCCCTTGAAACCACCGGGATTTAAATTTTTTCTTCTTCTTTTTTTTTTTTTCTGTTTTGTACCCATTGTGTGATCTCAGTGCTCCAGATGTGATTTCACTGAGGTTCCTCAGCCATTCTCCATCTCTTTCTAGAGAGGAGAAAGGGGGGTTAGGAAGAGTGAGTGACACGACGGGGGCTATTTTTACAGGCCCGGTGCATCATGATTAGAACAGGCTTATGGTCTGCATATGTACGTGGTAAAATCTCCCAGCAATTGACCTGCTAAGTGAATATATATTAGAGAGCAGTAAATAAAAAGGCTATGAGGTTTTAGTTAACAAGAACTGACTGATACTTAAAAGCCAGGTTCTGCCCCCCTCCCTACTCCTCCTCAGTGCTAGCTTGTTATCCTTTCACACTGGACAATACAACAGCACGTCTGTCTCTCCCCCTCTTCTCCCCAAATCAAAGATCAAAGGCTGCATTTGTAAAGCAAATAGTTGGAGAGCTACAGCCGGGTTTGATGAAAACCCACTCCAGGCCTCTTGGGAGATATTACCTTCCTCATTATTCCACTGATTGGCCTTATTTCATCCAAGGATTACTGCACATTCTCCTGACGGCTGATGAGCAGCTTCATGAATATACAAAATAATCCGGCGGCACTGGGCCAGCACTGATTATTATTGTGAAACTCGGAGGAGCAGCTTCAAATGAGCTGCTGGAGACTGTGGAACTCTTCCTCCCCGTTTTCCATCTGATTTTACCACAAGGATCCTTATTAGGCTATTTTTCACATGTCTGTGAAGAGAAGGAGAAAGAGAGAGAGATATTGCATCTAGTTAAAAATGATCAGGGAATTCTGGGTACCAGATGTTTTTTGCTTAATATTACAAAATGGCTTTTATTAGATTACACTAAGCACTTACTAACTACAGTTAAACTGCTTTGCAGAGAAACCTGATGGGAATGCTGCCCTAAATAGCTTCTTTTTATTTATTTATTGGGGGGGGGAGCAGGTTCAACTTGCAGAGGCAAGGGTGTGGGCACCAGCGCGAGGAGGCTGGTGTCACGAGTGGGTTTCCCCAAGGTGAGGGAGTGCTGGAAGGCTGCGGTGCTGAGGATAGGCTCCGCGCTGGCGAGGTGACCAGGGCCTGTGTGTCAGCCTGGGATTAGCACAACTTCAACCTGCCTCCAGCCTCTTTGGCCGGAGACGTTGGCCGAGTGCTCACGGAACCACCGGAGCAGAGAGCTAAGGTCCAGGCTTTCCAATTCAACCCAGCGGAAACACTGTTGATGCAAAGCACCTCTGATGGGCTCTAAACCAGAGCTGAAAACAATCCTTTCTGAGAAATCCTGACTTCAGATAGGAGCCATTTTGTGGCAGAGATTCGTATCATCCTCCTATTTTTCCTCTTTTTTTTCTTTTGTTCTTAAAAGGATGCCCACAGGCTATTTAAAAATGTGACTGGAAATGACGACCCACCTGTGCTCCTGCCTTTTGAGATGCAGCCAGGTAGCTTTGCGTTGAGCAGGGCCCCTTCCTCTCCCAAACCTTTCATCTCAATTCAATCAAGCAAGAAGGTCCCCCTCTTGGAGGCCTCACCCAGCACCTGATTTACAATGCTGCCAATTTAATATCTGATAAACGGGGACCCTCTAATTGTCATTTACAGTTGGGTGCACTTGTTTTTAGTGACTGTGAACTACTGAACTGCCCCGTGCTATAAATGTCTTATCCTACACTTTGTAATATGTCAAATGAGATAAAGAACTGACACAAGTGACTCCCTGCTCCCTCAAACCCCGTTAACCACAATTAAACTGTGTTTTAACCAGCAGAGAAGTCAGAAAATCTGCTGCAGTTCCTCTGGCAATGGGGTGCTGTCTCCTTCTTTCAGAGGAGACAGGCTGGTGGCTCACCAGAGACTAGCTGTTAACCCTTTCTGGAAATGACATGAACTCTGCCACACAGCTGCTGGGAGCTTGCAAGCTCCTGTTACGAACTAAAGGTTACTTCTTGCTATGCATTCAGGTTTAAATGTGATGAGTCCTTTTAATATATTTTATTCTAAATTGCCAAAGAATAATATATTGACCACCCTTATAAATACGCTTAATAATAGATCAGATGGTTTGTCTTGCTGCAAGCCCGTTGCTGGAGGTGAGCTAGGGAGAACAGACTGACAAGGCAGCCTTTTCTTTTTCTAAGCAGTGTCTTGATGAACAAACCAGTGCTGTATTTTAAACAAGGCTTTTGCACTGAGCTACCCCAGCACAGTAATTTAATGAATCTACATTTCATGACTGAAGTGATAAGGATGAAACATTTTAAAATAACCAAAAGGTAGATACACCAAAAAGTCTGATGAAACATTAAATGAATGTAGTGTAACACATTATCTTTGCTTCTGCACATCCAAAAAGTGCAATGAACTAAAACATTGCATTAAGCCAAGAATAAAGCTAAAAATTAAATTGGCTTAGAAAGATCTAGTGTAGTGGTTTATGCACTAAGAACGCAGTAAATTTGGTCATTTAATATCATTCTCTTTACCTCTGATATGCACATTAAAAGCAAACCAAGACTCATGGTAAAAAGTCAGAAGAAAAGGATAGAGCTGAACTTTGGCATTTTATATGCATATCCCTTTTTAAACACACAGTATTAATTGTCAGTTTATTTATTCTATAGTTATTGTCTGTTGTTCAGGTGGTATGAATACTCAAAGACATGAAATATAACAAGGTCTGTTACAGATTAAAACAGGATCCAATAAAGAAGACGTATTCAAAAATATAATACTGCCCCTTCAAATCAATAAATAAAGACAAGCATTTCATACACTAATGCATATATCTATGACCATTATAAATTAGTTGCTTGCCAGAAAATACACTTCTTAGCACAAGTGCCATTATTTAAAGTTGTCTGTTTAATGCACACTTAGTATATTTTCTCATCCAAAGCTGCACTGCATAATTAGACAACATCCATTCTTAAAAACTAAAGTAGATGCCAAAAATGTAATACATAAAGCATGACGTTTTACAAATTTACATCTTCAAAAGTTATGTGTGGTTTCAGATGGAAAAAAATTGCAAAAAGATCACTATATTATAATAGCCTGGGTTTCATCTTAGCTTGCTCCATCTGTCGGCTGGCAGTAATGTAAGTTATAATGCACTCATTCTTATTCAACTCCAGTGAATGGGCATTTTCCAGGGTAGTTCTATTAAGTGGACAACTAGATAGGTGTCTTAATAGTTTGCTGAATTATGGTTCTTTAAGTCTCGGTTAGATCAATGGGTTGATCGCTGGTTCTTTTCCCAGAAAGCATTTATTGTCTTCTAAGGTGAGCATGGATTTCTGTCTGTATTCCCAGCATGGAGGAGTCTCCTGCAACTTATTGGTCATATGCAACAGTAGCTCTTACCTTTTCCACCTGAGACCCCTTGGGAGGCCTCTCCTACCTGCATCCCAACCAGATGGGTGAGGGTGCCTGTTGCCTATCTCCTTCTGCCCTTTTACAACAGTATGGAGCAGCCATGCTGGTGCCAGTTGCTTTGGTGAGAGCTGTGACACAGTCCTCTATTCTCTCATCACCCTTCTCTCGCACAACATGCTGCAGCTAATCAGCTAGACAGAAGAAGGAAAGTGTGGGTCCACTGGAGGATGCAGGAGACCTAGTGACAAAGGACATGGGAAAGGCTCAGTTGCTTAATATATTCTTAGTTCACCGCTGGGGTCCTCTCTCTCAAATACCTGTGGTCAGAGGCAGTGTCTAGTAGAGTGAGGTACTGCCCATGGCAGAAGTAAATCAGACACTGAACCAGTTTTGTGGACTGGGCATGTACGAGGCCATAGGACCAGCTGGGCACCTGGTGCTCCTGAGAGGGCAGGCCAGTCTTACTGTGAAGGTGCTTTCTGTACTTTTCAAAGGGTTATGGAGATCAGTGGCATGGAGAAGGATATGGGAAACTACAAGTCAATCAGATAATGGCAGTCCGTAGAAAGATCAGGGACCAAAGCTTCCCAGCACCCACTGCCAAGTACACAATGAATAGAACAGTGAAACAATGTGCTGGTATTTGCCAAAGGCAAATTGTGCCTGAACAACTTGATTCTCTTTTACAGTGAGATGACTGGCTTGGTAGATGAATGTTATCTACCTTGACTTTAGCATAGTCCTTAGCACTGTCTCCATAGTGCCACTATAAACAAATTGGAAGGATGTAAACTTCAAAGAAGACTGCATGGTGGATGAAAAACTATCTGGACTGCTAGACTTAAAAAGAAATGGTCAGTGTTTTGGAGACCAGGGCCTGTGTTCTTTACTATCTTCATTTACAGCCTGAAGGATGAGATGAACCTTTATCAAGATTTTGGATGATAAACTGGGTGGGGGATGGAGTGGTGGAGGCTGCCAGTGGCAGCTGGGAGCAGGGCTTCCAGCCAGAGGGACCTCAATTGGCTGCCGAAAGGGGCTGACAGAGACCTCAAGAAGTTAAAAAAATGCAATTTCAAGCTTTTGCATCTGGGTTTTAAAAACTACAGCAGTACAAGAGAAGAGGTGGTTGGGCAGAACAGTCCCCCAAAGGCATCTGGGAATCTTAGTGGACGAGTTCAGTATGAATCAGAGCAGTGAAGGCAAGCTGCAATAGAAAGAACATAGCCCGTGTGTCAAGGAAAATGATCATTTACTGTTTTTCAATCCTTGTGAGACCACATTGGAGTAATGTCCGATTTGGGGCTCTGCAGTATAAAAGAGACATAGACAACATGGAGTAAGTCTGGCGGAGAAGCACCAGGCTAGTCAGGTCACATGAGGAAAGGCTGAGACAATGATGCTTGCCTGGGGGATGAATCTATTTGATAACTCTACTAACTACCTGCTGGCAGGTTACAGAGGAGATGGAGCTACACTCTTCCCAGTGAAAGACTGGAGGCTATGGAATCAAGCAGCAGCAATGGAAATTCCAATGAGACACACAGCAAAAATTCTTCATGTTGAGAGCGATCAAGCACTGGCCCAGGTTGCCCAAGGGCTGTGAAATTTCCATCCTTGAAGATATTCAGAACTCAGCTAGACAATGCCCTGGGCAGCCTTGCCTAGCTTTGAAGTTGGTCTTGCTTTGAGTAAGGAGGTGGACTAGATGACCTTCACAGAGTCTTAATTATATTGTGATTCTAATCGCTTAATATGTGTTCTTGATTTTATTTTTATGGTTACTTCAGGCACTGATATTTAAGAGCTATCACAGAGAATAAATTCCCTGACTCCTGGCCTGTCTCCTTTTTTCCTATTTCCCCTATAGTCTGCGGCATTTTGGCTCTGCTTCTTGTCTCACCTGGCAGCCAGCTTGTGCCTCTCTGCAGCTTTTGCAAGATGCCACAGGAGAGCAAAGGCTAGTGGGCTGTACAAGCTGGCCAGCATGCCAGGAGCCTTTGTGCTTCTGCCTGTTAATCACAAGGTGCTACTGAGGTGTGTGAGCCGGCCAGCGTGCCAAGAGCCTGTGCACCAGCCACACAAAGAGAAATGAGCTAGCAGCAGGCAGCAGCAGATTGCAGAGATGTGTCCCAGTGCTGTCAGGGGCAAGGCCTGAACCACCCACAGCAATTAGTGGAGTCAAATCAGATGCAGCAGCAGCCGGTTGGACCAGCACTTTCTGCCTCACCTTCCTACCTGGTCAATCCCGATGCACCCTGTCACGGAGGCATCCTCATTTCTGATTGGGAGGGGAGTGACAATCACATTATGTTATATAATATTAATTGTATATGATATCTTACATTAATTGTATTAATTGTATACGTTATATTATACTGGTTACATTGTCTTGCATTACATCATGTTCTGTGTTGTTCTGGAGTCAGTTTCCCAGTCTGGAAGTCTCCATACTGCCACCATATTTTGGTCTCTGCCGGTGTCCATCCTGCCTGTAAGATGGCTGAAGAGCTGGAAGAGGCTGGCCCTCCTCCCTTTCTTTCCTCTCACATGGTGCAACAGATTTCACTGAGTAGCTGAAACTGGAAGTGAATGTCCTAGCCTCAGGAGAGTGGGGAATGAGGTCAGATGAGAAGCTTTCTGTTGATCGCCTGTTCTTTGCTCTAGCAAAGACACTGATGTTGTAGGAGAGTGGGGAGAAATGGCAGAGCTGGGTCCTCAGCATCTTTTACTTTAGGACAGATATCTGCTCATCTTCAAGGCAGGGGGATCTCTGTCACAGTGGGTTCCCCCCAGTAAATCAGCATGGTGTTGATTTGTAAATGGTTGGTCTCATTTACTGCATTCTTCTCTGCAAGCTGAGCTTGTGCTAAGCTGCTGGAGCCCAGCTTCACTTTCCTCCAGCCGCTCACTTCCAAAAAATTATTGACATTGCCTCCAGCCCTCGGATGTTAGTGGTATTTTTGTTTTATGTCTTTCCTAACAAGTTGACACAACTTAACAATGTTGGTCTTGTCACCAGATTATTCTTCTAAATGAGACAGTTATTCACAGTGAGTCATTGAATATTTTACAACATGGTTACAGTAGCTGCTCCGACAGGCACCTGTGTATAGATGAGAGTGTATGTACTGTCACGGCACTGTCAAATAGGAGATGTTTGCTCTACCTTTATTTATACAAACCTTCACCTCCTCCTCTCCCTGCTCACGGCCTGCCCTTTAATTCTCATGGTACCATCTTTTCACCTTGTTACTGGGGTGGATGCAAATTGATCACAGAATCACAGAATCACAGAATCACAGAATGTTAGGGGTTGGAAGACACCTCGAAAGATCATCTAGCCCACCCCCCCTGCCAGAGCAGGATCACTTAGCGCAGGTCACACAGGAACAAGTCCAGGTGGGTTTTGAATGTCTCCAGAGAAGGAGACTTCACAACCTAGGGGGCTGGTTAGCTCAGTCAGTTGAGCATGGTGCTAACAGCACCAAGGTTGCGGATTCAATTCCCGTTCGGTCCCCATGTGTTACCTGATCTAGTCGAGAGGTGGCCTCCCTGGTGACAGGGAGGCTGGATTAAATGATCTTTAAGGTCCCTTCCAGCCTAGGCCATTCTATGATTCTATGAGACCTCCCTGGGCAGCTTGTTTCAGTGCTCTGTCACTCTCACAGTGAAAAAGTTTTTTCTGATGTTCTTGTGGACCCTCCTATGTTCCAGCTTGCATCCATTGCCCCTTGTCCTATTATTGGACATCACTGGAAAGAGCCTGGCTCTGTCCTCCTGACACTTGATCTTTACATATCTATAAACACTAATGAGGTCACTCCTCAGTCTCCTCTTCTCCAAGCTAAAGAGACCCAGCTCCTTCAGCCTTTCCTCATAAGGGAGATGTTCCACTCCCTTCATCATCTTTGTGGCTCTGCGCTGGACTTTCTCAAGCAGTTCCCTGTCTCTCTTGAGCTGAGGGGCCCAGAACTGGACACAATATTCCAGATGTGGCCTCACCAGGGCAGAGTGGTGGTGGAAGATGGCCCTACTGCTACTGTATGCCTCGAGTTCCTTCAGGTGTTTGGAGAAAATGCATGCTATTAATACTGTGCAACTGGAGATGTGACCTGTAGACAGTTTATTTCCTTGCACACTGTGAGTTTTGGGAGAGGGAATCTTTTCTTGGTGTGGGGATGGCTCAGGAAACAAAGTTCTTCCAAATTTTGCCTTTTCACCTTCCTGTTTCATATATTTTTGTGCTTCTGAAGGACTTTATAGCCAAGAACAATCAGGATATCTTCCCAACAGCTTATAAAATCACTTCATGGCCACCTGGAAATAAAGATCTCTCATACCTCCCCTCCACGTGAGACTCTGCCCAGGGTATGAGTGTGTGTGCACGCATGTATGCGTGTGAGAGAGTGTGCATGTGTGTGTCTAAGTCTGCCATAACCTCTGGTTTGTCTAGAGTTTAGGGAATAAGGATCTAACTGAGGGTCACCCCAAGTTTTCGATACATGTTACTGGTCAGAAAGCCTACACTAGGTGACAGGACATCAGAATTGAACCACTTTTAGCTTCTTTTCAAGCTGTTTTCTCTCCTTTTGAATGTCTGTGATAATACCTGTTTCTCAGATATTGTGGCAATTTAATTAATTAATATTTTCAAAGTACTTTGAGGCTCACAGACAAATGTGCTACTTGAATATAAACTATGCCTGTAAGAGTCACTAGTTTCATTGCAGTGTTTTGGTTCTTTTTTTCTCTTTCCCACTTGGAAAATAATTGTCCCAAAGCTAGTTTAATAGCAGTAGAGCCTGAGCAATAGCAAAAGGGTCTCTATTCTCTGTCATCTTGTACCTTGCACCTTGTCAGCAACACCTGTAAAACACTGGCATAAAATGGCAGCACGCAGCTCTGCTAGTACTTTACACTCATTTTGCACAGACTACACAAGGTACAAGGCCCAAAGGCCCGTGTTTCTAACCGTCTGGGATATGCTCTTTGCGTCAAATCTTGAGATTTCTTCCTTTTATTAAAGTAAATCCAAGGGGATCCCCAGAGGCATAGCCAATATTCACTCCTTGTGGGCACACAAATCCAGGATTAGCCTGTGGCTGTTCCCAGGGAAAGTGCTCGCTAGTGAAGTCTGAGCTAGTGTCAAGCAGGTAAGGTAATGGAGACCTGCTCTGCCTCTTCATTTATCTGAATTGGGTGTCTTATTTGTGTACTCTCGGAGTTTAAAACTCCATCATGCTTGTGTCCTCCTAAGATATGCTGTTGCTCTGATTTTGGCTTTCTTTCACATTACTGTGAACTCTCATTCAAGCCAGGAGGATCTAACACCAAAACTATTCTCTGCTACTTTCTCCCAGCTAGCACACAGAAAGAAGATGGAGGGTATTCCAAATTGCCAGTTCCCTAAAACTATTACTTTTTTTTTTTTTTAGTTCCACAGTTTCAGTTTAACTAAAGGAAACAGAGAGGGAGACTGGTAGAAGAATAATTACTAGAGCTAGGTCTGAAATTATTCTAATTCTGTGCATCCCCTCCTTTGTAGGAAGATGATGCCGAATCCCTAGCTGCTTCCATAGCTCACTTCTTTGCAAAGATCCTCTAATGTTAAATTGAAGCAAATCAAAAACAATAATAATTAAAAAGCACTGGAATATGTTCTTATTAATAAATTTAATTTTAAGTTGTCATCTCGCTTTTCTGACACTAATGATGAAAGATGTGAGGTGTATGTTTTACAGCTACACAGATGTCTGTCATAAGTAAAAGCAATTATTATTATTATTAATAATGTCTTACACCTAGAGCCTCTGAGATAAGAGTTCTAAGACTAACTGTGCATGCAGTTAGATGCATTTCTGTTTGCCTCATAAGTAGAGAAGAAAGGCAAATAGACATGACCAGGCAAAAAAAAAAAAACAACAAAAAAAAAATGGTGAGGCACACAACCAGACCAAGCTTGGGCTTTTCAGAGGATCTTTCTTCAGATAAAACTTTAGTATTCTTGAATTTCAAAGGGAGAATGAGAGCTTAACTCTTTTATCTCTTTGAAAACCTCAGCCTTAAAGACTTGTCTGGGGTCATACAGGAAACCTACTGACAAGGGCAAAACCTGTCCAGAGAAAGCAACATAACCCAAATGTCCAGAATGTTTTTGCACAGAAATCGTGTTTCTTCATACAAATACAACTTCTCATGCTTCATACAAAAAAAAGAGCAATGGATAAACATCTATCCTAGTTACTACCACAGCCATCGATTTTAAGGGTTAGTCATCCCCGAGACCTGTAGTGGCTCATTCACTTGAGAGAGAAATATTTCATTCAGCCTTGCACCCCTAAAAGGCTGACACTCCTGGGCAATGAAGCTCCTTTTTGCTTTCTTTGCTTTCTCAGTGAGTGATCTCAACTGCATTTCCACCAAAACAGAGATGCAATATCTCACAAAGTGGTGCACTGCATGTTTCTGCCGGCGTTCATTGGCTGCGCCTCGTGCGTAGGGCAAAGGCTTAGCCTCTAAGATTTGTTGGCAGCCTCCTGCTCTTTGTTCTTCAGAATGTGAAAATAGTGTAAATAGCAGCATCTGCAATTGCTCCTGCTGCTCTGACTGCCAGCCAAGTCCAATCCCCCTCCCCTCGGAGAGCAGTCCACATGCTGCACGCAGGACTGGACCGGGGAGGAATTATATGCGGTGAGAGTGCAGCCTCAGGAGTGCCATGAAGAATATGGGCCATCAGACAGGGAGGCAGATAGACTGCCTCTGAGTTCGGCTATTCCCAAAAGAAATTTAAAAAAACCTCTTCCCCACATCATGACCCTTATATATTTTTTTAGGATTTTTGTGACTAAATCTATCTTGCTACCAAAAAATGTTTTAAAGAATGGGAGAAAATAACTCACTTGCACTTTCTCTTGTGGAAGAGCAGCCAACCTTCTTGCCATGATCCTACACCTTCCCACCCACATGTTTACACTGAACCCATCATTACAGATATTTACACAGCTGCGCTCACTCTTTTTCTGTTTGTGTAGTGTTTTTTAGCATTTTTAAAGATATATATATAGAAACTCAGGTTTAGGTATGCTCAAAAACTGTTAGCTTTTTTTTCTTCCATGTATATACACACACATATATATATGTACATATACATGTATATACACATATATATATGTACATATACATATATATATGCCATGGCACATTTTTTTCCTTTCCAGCTCAGACTGAAAAGAGTGTTAAGTCCTTTTCCAGGTGAAAAGCTTTTAAAAATACCTATTTGTCCATTTTATATTAACAAAATAAATGGAAACATGGGCAGGCAGAGCGCGCTGTGTTCATCTATGGTTTGTAACAAGAGAAGCTGGCAAAGAGCCCTGGAGTAAAAAGCATGCCCCAGAGAGATGTTGTTGATAGAAGGGTTCTGCAAGCTTCTTTCCAACCATCACTATCAGGCAGTGCCACCCCAAAAGCAAACCCTTCTCATGCCTAAAAATTGCATAGCAAGGTCAGTGACAGGGATTAGTTGAGTCAAAGTATCTTGTAAGCAGGCAACTGACTGGCCTCATAGGTAGCTGGTGGCAAGATTAAAGCCTTAAACCTTCTTTCCCAACCCCTTAGAAATATTGCAGAGAAAAAAAAAATTCCTGGGGATACACACAGACAGACAAGCATAATGTTTGTGTGTGCTAGGTTGTGATGTTACACCACGGGTTTTTTTCTTCTTACTCTATCTAACTGCTGCAATTTTCCTTCTCTCTTCTGTACACAAAAGACAGATTGGACATAAAACTGAGTTTGCAAAAGGATTCAAGTTCTGCCTTGGCTGCATGGCAGCTGTCCTGAGTTGATGCTTCATCATGAAGTTCTTATTTTGCACTTTAAGCAAAGCATTAATTACCTTCCTAAATTCTGTTTCCAACCTCTTCTCCTTTCTGTCTTAACACACTTTCAAGTCCAAACCAGCAGCAGAGCAGCCACAGCCCCCGTAACTTGAGAGACCTATGCTTCATTGTGAACCCACCTTAACATCAAGATTCACAGCTTCCAGCTACATTACTCTCCTGTATTTATTTTTTTTTTATTTGTATCATTCCAACACATGCCAAACTCTAGCACATAAAATGCTTGGCTCAGAGGAACAGACGTATACAGCTGCACTGTAATTGTATAAAAAAAGCACACTAATAACTCTTCAGTGCATTCGAAAACTCTGCTCATTGCAGGAGTCTGGGCAGATTGGCACATGGTGCATAGGCGTAGATTACACAGGGCTTAATGGCTAAAACTGGAGTGCTATATAGCCCAAATACACTCAGTTTAAATTCAAGAGAATGAGGGTTTTTTCTTCTTCCCAAAAAGTGAATTTTAACCAAACATCACTAGAATATTTGTGGAAAGCCAAATGCACAGTATGTAAACACAGAGGACTGCAATAGGAATCTAAGTCTAAGAGACATATTCTTTTAGCAAGAGGGAAGAAACACCCTATGGGAGAAGTGGCCAATCAAAACAGCTTGGATTTTTAATGCAAATCGCTTATGCATGAGTTACAGACCAATCATTACATGAAGAAATTATTTAGCCAGTAGTCTTGAACAGTAAGTTCATTTTGAGGGAACTGTGAACTGTTCCTGGGACTTGAAGAACAGAAAAGGGAGAAAAATGCATTAAAAAAATTGTTTCTTTCAAATTGTCCAACTAAGTGTCTTCCTATGTGCAGTCTGAGGGTAGCTTTTCAATATTAAATCTGCACAGGGTATGCTTTAAGATTGTCTACAGTTTACATGAGTGAAAAACTGAAAATCATATTGGAAAGCAGTGTCCTTATTTTATACAAAGATTATCACATTTGCAGTACAGAACTAACATTCATGAAAGCAGGCAGAATTGCACATGCTGTGAGCATACTGCTCCGGTTTAAAAACTTTAATTCGGGAAAGTCGCTCTGTTGAGGGAAGAGGAACATAAGAGCTTGCCTAACTAGGAGTGTTTAAACTGCTTTCCTAAGTAAGGATAGACTGGAGCACATTCTTAAGGGGTTTCCCACACCAAGGGATTACCCCTCCAGTAATTCTATGAATTAATTTTGAACCTAATTTACAGAAACAGAGCTGTGCTCACCCCTCCTCTGGTTATGCGCTCCTCTCTCAGCTGCATGTGGCATTTTGTCATCAGCTGTGCACTCGGTGGCCATTCGACCCGTTGAAGGACCAGGCTGGGGACTGGTCACTGCATGGGCTGATTGCCTGACTGCAGCTGCTGCACACCATCAATGCACTGAGCTAGGGGAGACTTTTGGAAGAACACACAATGTGCCTTCTGGAACTGTTCACAGTAGCCTCATTTTTTTTTATTGCATGCGCTGGCAAGTTGGAAAGACAGGGAAACCTTCTTTGGGCTGTTTGGTCCTGTGTCTGCCAAGGTAAAGAAGACACATTACCTTGAAGACACCTAAAGTATGTATATCTACAGCAGAGAGTCTTCTCTCCAGCTGGCCTGAAGCTGGGACAGCACAGGTTTACTTGTTGCAGGATGTCAAGTGCAAGAAAGGATCAAATTTGATATAGAAAACTAATGAAAAACAGAGTACATAAGAAAAGAGAGAATCCATACACATACACATATTCCAAACATCTTTTTGTCCCTATTGATGATAAGTTTATTGGCTGAGAATACAATTTCCTGTAGCTTTTGGGTTTCTGTAACATTTTCAAACATTTAGGGCACAGTCTGGAAACTAAGCTGACAGACACCACCCTTGAGCAATATTGGTTTGCCACTGACCTCATGCACCAGTCAAAAAGAATAGCCTGCTCCATCTTTTACCTTGGCACGTGATTTCAAAAAAATCAAACAAGCATTTCTCATTATACTTATTAAAGTACGGCTTGTAATTAATTGACTGAGGTAAAACAAAACCCTCTCACTGTAAAACATAATTATTTAAGCTAAAGTGCTGATGACTTAAAATGTCATGTTATAGCATATAATCTATGCTAAAATGAAAGAGAGAAACCTCTCCTTTGGCCCAATTGCACTGCATTCAGTGCACTTGTTATGACCAGAAAATGAGACTTGAGATGAACTTGAGATGAACACCAACTACCTAGGCTTTTCCTACCTCTACCAAAACAGCTGATCAAACAGCTATAGCAATACAGAAAGCCTTCCAGGGACTAGATCCATGTCCATAACTAACCAAAGAGCAAATCAAAGTATTTACCTTCTGTGTAGAAGCAGCACAGTAAGATTTACTTCACATATGTCCCCAAAGGTGTCTGTAGCCTGGTGGGCTTCTTGCAGTCCCTTTCTCTCTCAAGCAGTTTCTAGTTTTCTGGTGTACTTTAATTTGGAGAGGGAAAGGGCTTCCTATTAGTAAATAATTCATCTATCATACTTATATCTTAGATTTATGAAGCGACTTTGCTTCACCAAAGAGCATCACAAATGACAGGCTAGTTCATCCCTTCTGATTTTTGCCACGGAAGAGAAAGCTAGTTCAAATAGTCCAGAAACCTGTCAGAGGAGGAGGGAGCTGATCATGGCACCGTCATTCTCCCCTTTGCCTGTAGCTTGAAGGACAGCTGCATGTGTGAATTCTGCCTGACTGGAGGTCCACTGGGATCTGGCGCTCAGAAAGAGCTCAAGTAAAATGTGTGTCCTGGGCAGCCACGAACCCAGGAGGACCAACATTATATGTGGCATAAATGTCTGATAAAGCCACATGAGAATACACATGGAAGTAATGGCTTGGCTTAATCAATAACAGCTGCTAGATTCACTTTTATGCTATTGTATCTCACCAGGGCATCAGGTGTTTTGGCATGCAATGGGTCCAGCAGGATCTTTGACAAGCTGTGTAGTTTGGGGAAAACATTGCAAAGGATCTCAGCCCCCTCCAAATGCATCAAAAGTCTGTGGGATGTTACTGGAGTCTCCTAACTTTGACATCCTCATAAATTTTTGCAGCTGAGGTGGAGGTGCCTAGGGTTAAATCCACCAACGACTAATGATGAGCACTGTGCAGCCTCACCTTTACTCACCCTGTGAGCAAGGCGGGATCCAAAACCCTAAATTATGCATCTAGACTCCCCTTTAAAATCAGACAAGTCTGCTGCCTGAGAGTGCCTTGTCACAAGATGACATGCTGAGCCAGGATCCAGCAGGAAATGGTTTATCCAGTTACTCTGTAAGGATTAATTAGCATGGGGACTAGTCCCCAGGTCTTCTTCTATCCCACCAAATGCTTTAACCAAGAGTTAGAGAATCACTTTTTTTTTTCTTTTTTTTTTATTTTTCCTTCTGTTTCGTTTATCAAGTGCTCTTTTCCCTGCTTTCAGTGGTGAATACCCCCTCCCCAGTCAGGCCTCCTCTGCAAGGAGGGAATATGAACTGGAGTCTGCCCCGTGACAGAGTGTGAGTCCATGAGCATGTGCTTAAGGCTCCATGCAGGTGGGCAGATCCCTGCTTGTAGGAGATGGGGCTGTGGGAGGGGAAGGAAGAACAGCTCTGTTTTCCAGGGCGCCTTTGCATGGAGACAGATATGTTAGGCACACTCAGAATGGGCACCAAAACAGTAAAACATTTCTACAGAAGCTATCTATCATAGCACAAAGACATGCTCTAACAAAAATGCACTTTCAGAAAGCTGGTAGGGTCTCACTTCACATTAGCACTATGATGGGAAATTTGGAAGACTCGTCCCCTTCTCCTTCTTTATTTTCTGCAGGACATCAATAGGGGTTTCTTTCCTGACTTGTCACTGCCTCACAAAAGAGAATATTTTCTTTTTCACCTCTCCCTGTGTTTGAGACATGGATACTTGCTTTCCAATGCTGCTCTTGCATTGAAAAGAGAATGCTCCAGTGGACCTTGCTTGTGACAGAATGGAGCTTGAAAACAAACACAGAGAAATGGCATCCTAAGCAGAGGGGATTTCACTGTGAGCATGTGTCTATATTGACAGCGTTCACTGGCACTAACCTTTACCAGGCCAGCTCTCTTACTTGTACAGCACAAGGCATGGGGTTTCATTTTTATCCCAAAGGTGTATAACCCACATCTTCTGTGAAACTTCTTTGGGAAAAGGCAAAAATAAACCCCATCCAACAGAACGTGTGCATATGGATACTATGGACCTATATGCACACCTTCCATGACATGGATTTTCCACACACATACTTACTACCCTACACAGGGACCAAGCCCAGCTGTTGTAAGCACAGCAGAAACTCAGAGAGGGGCGGCCCTTCCTCTGTGGAGCTCAGCACTACACGCACCACCACCCTGTGAACTCTGTGGAGCTCCAGGATGGAGCTGACCTTACAACGAGCTGAAAGAAGGGCAAGGGAACAAGGCACCCTGAGCGTGTCTGGGAGTCTGATAACAAATAAGTCATCTGTGTGTCACTATGATCTACAAGTTTTGTTGAAACCAGCTCCCCTTTCTCTCCAGAGTAACAGAGTCCTCCACGTAGCCACAACAGCAATGGATCTTCTTTCAGCATAGACCTCTCCAAATGTTGGCAGCATTAATGCTGGGGCTTAAGAACATCTGTGCAATAGGACAGCAGTATTAGATCTGCCACAGTAATGTCTGGTGCATCCAGAACACACATACGCAAGCACCAAAATGACATCATCCCTTTTTCCTTATTTTTCTTCCTTTTTATTTTTTTTTTGGTGGAAGAAGGTCCAGAATCAACCCAGTAAAAAGAATTGTCATAAAATCTCACACCATTGACTTGTAAATGGAATTGAATCTGTGGAGTCTACATAATGATCCTATCAAAAAAGGAAGGAGCTATCACATTCATATAACAGATGAGATATGAAATGACTGCTATGGCAGATGAACACCCCAGAGGTATTTTGCTTTATTCTACTCACTGCGTTTATATCTCCAGTTTCTCTAATTTTAGTTATTTTTTCCTCAGGTCTCAAGACAAGAACAGTAAGACTTTCTTTTCTTTCTTTCTTTTTCCCCTTTTTTTAACAAATAACCTCATACAGAAGTCAATAATATAAATACTTATGTTTCTGAGGTCAGTGCTGGGGCTTTATTAAAACTGATTTTTCACAATGTATTCCTCTGCTGTTGCTTCTGCTGTTGCTGCTAGAAACCTTCCAGTCATTTCCCCTTCTCTATAACCATCATTTGGGTTGCTGAGAAGTTAAAGTACTTGCAGCAGACAGGGGCCAAGTAGTGACAGGCTCACCTTCCTCACTAAAGAAATTGCCCTGCTTAGGAAAATCAGATGCAAAGCCCTCCTCCCTCCCCTTCTAACCCTCACACATTCCTTTACATCTCTTACCTTCATCCCTTTCCCCCCTGCTCACCCAGCCCCCTCTGCTCAGCATTTTGATTAGTGACTACTTAAAATAATCAGAACAGTCACTTAACTGGGAGTCTCACACTCGCACCTGAAGCTAAAACACAGTGTCATAAAAATGAAAAGTCATCAGAATCACAAAGACTGCCGTTTGCATGCAGCTGCCAGAAGAATATATTCATAGAGCAGTGATTGTGCAGCACTGCTGTTAGTCAGCACAGGCTGGATTAGTACACAGACCCTTCTATCACTGCCCTCCAGGGATTCACACCCTGGGTTTAATTAGGGCTTGAGCCTGGTTCTGCTTCAGAGAAATGCCAAGTTAAGTGCAGCCCCAGTGTATTGCGCTGGACGACCTCTGTCTGTATGGAACATGCTCCTGCTGTGGCACACACAACACGCGTGCACGCCCCGCACACACATTCCCCTAACCCTTTTTTATAAATTATTGGCAATACTGCGGTACACAAGCTGGAGGGTACTGGTTAAACCATGTGCTTTGGACTTATTAAACATTGCTGGCCCCGGGGAATGAAATGAGCCAGGGCTCGTTCGTAGGAAGTGTTGTTGGCACTCTCTAATTGTATAGAACAATATAATCCAATGTGATGTAATGAAGATCTATGGAGGAAAACAGCCTTTTCCTTTGAAGAGAATGCCAATGTATTTTAATTTTTATTTCATTCACTGACAAGTCAAGAGATGAAAAGGGCAATGCGATCTTCCACCATATTCTACATACCACATAAATCCTATATACATGTACATCCTTTATAAACGTGTATCGGTAAACAAGGTAAAGATTGGAGATAAAGCAAAGAGAAGAAACAATTCAGAGTTAAAACTGGTGCTAAATCAATCCTTCATGCCTCTCTCCCTTCACACAAAGGAGGGGAAATGTCCCATACTGTGCCCAGAGCATAGAAAACAACCTTTGAATTACAGAGTGGTACTGAAAGTGCAGTGCATCTAACCTTAATCTTATTTAAACTTTTTTATTCTTTTTCATTGTTTTGGTTTGAAAAGCCCTCAAGGAAGATTGTGAAATGTGTATTAGCTACCTGAAAGAGCAGTTGTCTCCTATATGAATACATATTTAGAAACTACCCCAAAGTCCCCTGAAGTTAATGAAAATATTTCCATTGATTTCAGTGGGCTCAGATAAGACCTTTAGGCAGTTGTCTAAAAGGAACAGTTTTACCAACTTTATATTTACTATTTCTACTTAGATTAGTTACTGAATAAAAATAGAGACGAAGTAGGAAAGTCCTGCAAAATAGGGACAAATACAGTATCTTGTGTTACCACAGCTTGCTTCCCTTGAGCTAGTTTTGTATCTCCTTACTCAGAATTTGTTTACCATGGGGGAGAGGGATGTAGGCTTTGTACAGGGCAGTGCTGTGCAGAAAAGCACAGACTCAAAATGAGGATCGAAAACAAACAAAATGCATGCCACCAAGAACAGAATTAAGCATGGCATTACTAAGAAAGGATAATCTACATGGCTTTTGCTGACTTAGTCACACAGAAAGATTTTCTACCCTCGTCCCCTTTTTCGTATTAGCCACTGTTATCTGTTGAACCTCAAATCCTACTCTTTTCAGTGATCTCCTTGTTACCTGTGTCCCTGTGTGAACCTTGTTCAGTAATAATGCAGAGAGGAAAGCAGAGAAATGGCAGATTTGCAGGGGGATGTCATAGGGAAAAGACTAGCAGGGAGAGAAGTATGAGATGGTCGAGTATGACCAAGGGAAAAGCAAGACAATGGTTGCTTACTTGTAAGCAAGGTCCAAGAATTTGCCAAATGAACAAGCTAGCTCATGAACACAGGAATTGTGACTGGGGCTAGGGTTAAATTCAAATCCAGTTAAAGACTGAGGGGAAAGAACTTAAAGATCTCCACTCCCGCTAACGTTTAGATCACTCTGAAGTCTGCGAAAGCAGACTGAAAAGCAAGAATAAAGAAACAGAGAAGGGAAGTGTAGCATGCCTTTTTTAATGAAAGAATAGGATTTTAAAGCTTGGTTTTCATTTTGCTGGCTCCCAGCCCCTCTCCACGTAAGATGAGAGACAGGAGCAGGAGAGAAGATCCCATTACTTCTTTCTCAAGCAACTTCAGTACCTGCTGACTATAGATTTGGCAGCCCTCACCAACTACCGCACTCAGCTTCCACAGAAGACTTCCTGGAGCCCCTTCCTCATACTATCCCAAAGGGCTAACAGGTGGCCCCTCAAGCCTGAATGAGCCCAGCCAACACCTGCTGGGCAGCGGGTGGCAGCAAAGGGAAACCCATTGTGTCTGTCACCATGATGGGACTCCAGGGTGGTGGAAGCTGTTGAGCCACATTACAGAAGCACCAGGAGACTTCTGAAACTTTTGTTGCCATTTAAATATGTATTTAGGGATTCTTCTGTGCATGTAGTATTTAATTTCCGCTCTGTGTTATTTGTTGTCATCGAAGTCCGTAATTATGCACTTTAAAAATATATTTTTAAAAGACCTCATGCACAGGAGTAGCTCTGAAGGACCAAGTACAATTTGTCACCTTGGTGTGCAAGAAGGAGCCCTGGCCCAGGTAGGTAAGGACCCTCTACACAGGCATAGAAGTCTGCTCACGCAGTGTGTACTGTGGCATGAGAGACCAAGTCTGGCATCTACCTTTTCTCTGGTCGCAGATGTTGGCAGGCATCAATGTCTGAGCCTGTTCTCAGTGATGAGGGGGGATTCCTGTCCTCTATTTAAAAGGGCATCTGGCCCTTGCTGAGTCTGACAACCCTAAGTACTTGGTTTTTCACAATCTGATGAAAAATAAATTTATTTTTCCTTCACTGGAATATACGTATTAATTTAATATTCATTGCAAGGTATTTTTCCAGATGCAAAGACCTAATTCTTGACTGACCTACACCTTTCAACCACTCTGCAGCCCCAGGGGTTGATGGTTTTACTGGGCATAGAGGCAGTAAAACATGGTCCAATCTAATAGTTAAGTCCCTTCCACACCTACCTCTTTCATAAATGTGCTTAGAGGAAAATATCAGGAGATTCCTTTTTTGAGTTTTAACAAGTGGAAGGACCCCTGAAGGGGTGAGAAAAAGGTCGGACAAAAAACCTGACTGTCGTTCTCTTCAAGGAGAAATTTGTCTTTGATACTCCTACCACTATAGCGTGGGCTGCAGGTCCCTCTCTTTGACATGCTGACAGCGTCTCCAAGCATGCTGTTCTGAGCAGAATTGCTGCATCTTAACTCATTCAGATGTCCTTCCTGTGAGTCAAAAGCGTGAGCATACCTCTTGATGTCTTCCTGCCTCTTCCTCAACCACACAGCAGCAACATGCAGCCTCTGTCAGAGGACAGCAGTGACTGTGCAAACAGAGGTGTGGGGGGAAGACTGGGGTGGGAGTGCAAAACCTGATATACTTTGTCACCTTGCAAGAGTGTCTATGTTCTTTTCCTTCCACTTTGCCCCACATCCTATGGTTTTCTTTCCTTGACTGGATATAACCTGCAGGTAGCAGGTAAAAATACAGGGAATCGTTCACTCACAGGTCATCCACCTGCATTGGATTTTCAGTGCTCTCTCATGGGAGCACTTTTGAGAAGTGCTTCTTGCACCCTCCTATCTAAATGAGCTTTGCTCATCTGAGAGGTTCAGGCAGGGCAGGTCTTAGTGGTAGTATTTTCATGTGGAGGAAGAACTGCACCAGAGCTAACAATAAGCATTTCTTCAAGAGCTAATTGAAGATAGAATGTATAACACCATCTGTAACCAGCCATCTGGTGATTCCCAATAACGCTGCCTTCCACACCACAAGGAGGGGAGGAATTTATAGAATAGCAATCTAGTTTGAACAATCTGATTTGGATAAAACGTGAGCCCTTCTTTGCCACCTCCTCAGCCATTATTCGTATTCAAACTGTGTGAAACCAAAGCTCTTGCAAGGGTTTAAAAAAATTGCTATCGGACTATGAATAATAATGATGATGATGATAATCAGAAATGTATTTTTTAGTTACCTTTGAACTCTGAGATTCCAGCCAGACAAGATGCAGGAAACTAAAATCTCAAGAGGGTCTTTTTTCACAGAAATGGCAGACTAGTTTTGCATTCCCAGGGGATAGAGCTAGCAGAGATAAGTATCTGAAGTTGGGAATGATTATCTGAGTTGAACTTCCAAACCTTTTGCAGTTTGCCATCATTCCCTATTCTTTTGCTTACTAATACATGAAGAGACTTTAAATTAATGACCACTAACCTGTCAGTTGTGAATCAACAATATATTTTACTTAAAAAAAAACCAAAACAAATCCCCCTCAAATGCCAGCGGTTTGGTGTGCTCTCGTAACATAAAACCATCTGACATTATTTTTGCCACATATCATTAGTGAAATTTGAACCTTTGCTGAATCCTCAAGCGGCCTTTTCTTTAAACTGTGAGAGAATTTTAGCAACTGCATTTGGTACCCTTGCAAATACAGTCAGAGAATGGTAATATGGACAGACCTACACTTTTAGCAACACAAATGGCAGCAACTATAATAAATATGAGGAGTGATTCCCAAACCGAAGACTGGCAAATAGTTACCCAGCTGCTATAGAAATAGCAAGATAGATTTTCTTTTTCTTTTTTTTTTAAAGAAAAGAAATTAAATGAAATGGATATTAGCTGGAAACATCTGTGTTCACCACAGAGCAAAATGCATATTCAGCAGCCAGTTTATTGGCTCTTTAGAGGATGTGAATGGTGCATTGTAAATAATGACACGCCTGTAATAAATTCCCAGTAAAAAAGAGAGGGGGACTGAGCCTGTTCCTCCCACAATTCACATTTCTGGGTCCCTGCTGTGAGTGATGATTCACAGCAGTCACAAATTCCTGTTTTCAAAATGCTATTGTATACTCCAGGGCTTTCATTAAGTTTTACACTAGCAAGGGAAATTTAAAACTTGAGAGAGAGAGAGAGAGAGGCTCTGTGGTGACATTCATTTAACACTCACTGTACTGCACTGATAGATGTGATAGGAGGGTGCATGTCAGAAATCAGACTGTGTTGCTTTCTTTAAATGTAAAGAACGGTGCATGAAACCCTGACAGTGTATAAGAAACAATTCAAAAACCACCAAAATCATGACTTGACAGCTTTTGTGTTTTGGAGGTGTATAAAACATTGCATAAATGTATTGGGCTTCAGCATTTAATTTGTGCTTCTATGGGACAGGCAGCTGTCTTAATTTCCTTCCTGACGCAAGTATATCAGGTCTGTGAATGTTATGTATAAAAGATGTACTGCTCCAGCCTTACAGTTCCAGGATTGAGAGAGCTGCAGAGAAAGATCTCACTGCAGAGAATGTACCTTTTCCTGTCAAAGCTGGGTATCAAGATGTGCAGATGAATTTTCGTACCCTGACCAGGGAATTCCTAGAACATTATTCTGGCGCATGGTGTTCCAGCGTGCTCCCTCCACTGGGCCTTTCACATCCAGGACATGGTTTTTATATTCAGTCTACATCATTTCAGCCAAACGGTTGTTCTACAGCTGCAGAGCGCACTAATGAGATGAGTTTTTGGCAGACTCGCAAAGTTCTCGGTGCCCAGAGTTACACATGTTGTACACTGTCTGCTGGCTACCTCTGTTTGCACTTAAGGAGGCACTGTATGATTTTTTTTTAGCAGACAATATAATGCCCAGTAGCTAAAATGTTATACAAGCTTCTTCTCAAGCTAGTAAATGTGCCATATCCCATCCATTTGGAAAGGAAGCATCCTTATTCCAGCTAAATTAAGGGCAGATTTTCCAAGAACCAGGGCCAAATTCTGCTCTACTTTTTTTTTTTTACCCAAACGTAATTTCATTTTTTCATTGGGATTTCTCAAGCAAAGACAAAATTACAATCTTTCATATGTCTGTACAACATTTGTCTGCTTCTTTTTTTTTCCCCCTAAAATTTAAAACTTTCTGTCACAATTTTTAGCTATATTTACCCAAGTTCAGTGTTTCACACTGAACCCTACATGGGTGTGAAGACACAAAAGCATGAAATAAAAGCAGTTCAGATGCTGCCTAATAAAAGACTGTAACACTTCATCGACATCAAAGGTCATTTCAGGGTCATTTTAAGCTGGAGTTCACAAAGTTTGTGCCATTTTCTACTTTGAACCAAAGATTGGTGTAACAGACCCATGATATTTAATTGAAACACAAACAAAAATGAGAATGTTGTTGCTCTTCTTTCCCCAACCCTTTGCACTCTTCATTTTCTCCAAAAGTGGGTAAAAGTTTAATGCAGTTATTGGTCATGTCTGAGTTTTGCTTTAAAAAATAATATTTATAATGTGGGAAGATATTTGAAGCATTAAGTAGTCAACTACTAGTAGTCCTTCATTAATTTGCTTTGTTCAGGACCTGGCACAGGGAAAATGCATTGCTCTGAAAGCACCAGGCTGCAAGACTTCAGAGCATGATCCTAACCCAGCTCCACAATATGATCCTAGCCAGCTCCGGAACATGGTCCTAACCCAGCTCCACATCTCCTTCTGTTCCCATGCAGGTGTCCTTCAGGCTATCCAGCCCTGCTCCGCAGCACTCCCTCCACATCTCGCCCCAACGTTTTGGGAGCCAGAAAGGCAAGATTTGCAGCTCCATGCCATTTTTTTTAATTTCACAGGGAGTCCCACTTCATCGTTCTCAGAAGCTGCAGCCTGCCAGCCAGATGCCATTCTGTAGAGCGGCGTTGATATAGCACACTGTAGAAGAATCAAACCCCGCCTGCTCCCAGGGAAGGAGCTATTTTCAGTTCTTCTCTTCCTTTTTTCTCACCTGTGCTGAAGAACTAGAGCTATTCAAACTGACTGTCTCAGCGTGCTTGAGATATGGAAAAGAGTTTTTATTTCTTTCCGGGGCAGGAGGAATTGCATGGTGAAAAGGCTCTGCTGCCAGCAGAATGGTTGGTGTGTCACTGCCCTGGCCCATCAGATGGGGCCCTGTTTTTGTGACAGCAGCATGGCAGCGAACCGAGATACTTTCTAATGCTATGGCCATATGACTTAACAAGAACAGGAAGAAGCAAATCGGCTTTATTCCTGCAAAACAGTCCTTCTGTAGGGATTTTTTGACTTCTTTTGTGTGTGAGGTGGATAACTTGAATTTCCAAAGAGAGTTGGTGTTAAATGCCAGGCACACTGGCAGAAGATGCATTAAGCTATCTGGGTAGATCTGCTGATAGTATTTGTTTTCCAAAATAATATTCAAATGGAGACATGTTTTTTAAGAAAGAAGGCTTTTGCTTTGCAAGACCTCTGGAGTAGAAAAGTGGAAACTGCCCATTGCTGTTTAAATCATGGAAAAAATGGGTAGATTTTTTTTTTGCAGTACTCAGAGATTTATACAAAAAATCACCAAAATTGGCTTTTCCTTAAACTTCAGCATTTGTAAGAGGCATTTTGTTTTATCTCTAAATTTTGCTAGGCTTCTCTCTTCCTCCATAGAATACCATAATAATTAGGTTCATCTGAAGCTCTCCTAGCTGTAGAGCTCTGACTTTGATGTGGGGTGGTTGGTGGGAGAAAACTTTCACTTGGGCATTTTATTGGTCTTAGCCTAAGTCTTTTGAATGCCATGGTATCCTCCAAAACGTATTTCTTTGACTTTTGTGATAATAGTAGCTGATGCAGGTCCAACTGGGAAAGAGCATCACTGCAAGTTAAGAAGTGAAAACTGGATTTGACAGAGCAAGTATTGTTTGCTAATGTAGCAGATAATTTCCTTACACAGAGAATGCAAAGCAAATACATGTGTGCATGAAGAACCTGAAACAAATGAATTAGTGTTCTTTTCTTCAGATCATAAGCACCGTTTATATGGTCATTTTAAGCTAAACCATTTAAAACCATCCAGTCTTAAACCATCCTCAATGCAATGAGGATGTTTTCCAATATTAATTTAAAAATATTATTTGATTATATTTCTTATAAATAATTCACATATTTTCTCCCAATTCTAGGAATCTTTTTTTCCCCTGTCTCAAGGTGCCTTTGAGCCGCATCACTTTATAGCAGACTTCAGAGCTTTTCATCACCCTGTTTGCAAGTACCATTTCAGTGGTTAATCACATCAGGGAGAGTTGTCTCTGGGGTGCCCTTTTTGATACTGGGATGGAAAAAGCCTTTACAGACCCTTCCTTTGGGGCTTCAAGCACAAAATCAGGTACTGACATATGCCCTGCAGAGAGAGGAAGCCAGTAAAATGATATCACAGCTATTAAATGGGTTCAACTATTTTTTCTTTTGTTTTTTCCTACTCCAATATATTTTTTGGAACCTACCCCACCATCATTGATTCTACCCCAAGAGAAGGAAGCAGAAAATCAGTCACTGTGAGAGTCTGAAGCATTGCACAGCAAACTGTTTTCACCTCCCAGGAGAAACTGAAATATGTTCCCAAATAGAGGACTTAGAAACTTTACTCTAAATTGCAAGAATGTGAATTATTCCTGCTAGAGACAGAGCACGAGAGAGAAGTGAGAAGAGTAGCTGCAGTTTCTCATCACAACGCTATTCTTCCCTTCACCACTTATCAACATGTAAACTTTGTTTTCTCAGGAGTAATGATTTTACAACCACTAGGGACAATAGGAAATGTCAGATAAGAGACTCATTACACATCAAAACAGCCCAGCCTGACAAGACTGGAACAAAATTCAGGAAGAATGAGTAGAATTTTATATGGTTATGCTTTGTTTAAAAGTGGGCACTAAACAATAATATAATGTGTTGGGTTTTTATTTAAACCCTATGCTCATGGTACTCTTTTTTTTTTTTCCTCTTTGTATCACAACTGAAGGTTGACTGGAAAGAGAACTCTGCATTCGGTGCTGTCATCTCATTTTCAACTTTGGAGGAGAAATTCAGAACCAGAGGAAAGTTCACATCTAAACTTTGTGTCTTGTTCTTACGTCCCACTGCATTCCACCACACATTGCAAAAGGAGGTAGCTGGCAACATGTACCTATAGCTTTCAGCTACTGCATAATGCATTTTGACACAGGCCACTGTGGTGATGACCTGTGCAAAGTGGACACCTGTTACGAAATCTCATATGATTTTGCAAAGAGCTCATGATAAATGTTGTCAGTTGAACAGGCAAGCTCTACAGGCCGTGAATTTGTAATAGGTTTCTTGGTTGTGATTATTTGTGCTGGGATATATAGATTGTGAAATGAAATCCAGATGATAGCCAAATTCCTATTTCTTCTCTGCAATGTCACAAGTCACACAAAGAGGCTGAAAAAGCTCCACAGTCTTTGAGATCTAAAGGAGTTTACATCGATGGTATTGACTGAAGGCATTTCCTGGAGGTCACCAGTTTATGTCAATTAAAAGCTTGTTGGGACTCCTAGTGCTGGCTGGGCTTTCTTAGTGGTAATTGCCATGTACGTAGTAGCCAGCAAGTGCAGTAAGGTCCTAGCAGTTTTATCACTTTTTTGGTAGGTAGTGTTTACTAAAATGAGAAAATCTTATCAAAATGAGACGTAGTGTAGAGCCCTACTCTACATTTGACCTAATAAAGTGACAAAAAAATACAATAATTCCACACTTTAAGTAGCACAAATGCAAAACTAAAAGTAGATCAATATAGAAGTATGAGAAATAAGTAAATACAGAGAATGTTTACCACCTCAGTTACTGATTAACTGTGATCCAGATAACCTGTTATATCAGCCTTCTATAGTCTATTTGGGAAGAACTGGCACCCTCTTTGTCTCATATTTCAGTGAGTTGCAGTGTAAATGCTGATTACAAATCCAATTAAATCCTCCAAGCCCTGTGTTGTCTGCAGATGCATGCAAACTGTAGTGATTTCTTTGGTTTAAGGACATGGGCTGCACGGAGAGTATTTTCAGGACTTCATCTAGTTCATATGTTGCATCCCAACCAGCACTTTTTGTCCTGAGACGGAAAGGCAAAGACAAACAAGGAACTTGCTGATGAGAAATAAATAAAAGGACGTTATTTGTGTACAGTGTTGTTTCCCTTTAATATTGTCACAAGGTTAGTTTTAATGACACTCCATAAATTCAGGGGAATGGCTTAACCAGGAGGAGCACCCTGTCGTCAGCTTGGGCAGCCTGAACACAATCGGGCATAGCTCCTCTCAATGGTTATAATCATTGTATGTACAGTCCTTCTCTGTTCATTTAATCACGCAGGCAAACCATGCTCTCTGTGCCATAGCCAGTCCTAGAAATAGTAGAAAGACTCACAGGCACCACAGACAGATACAGAAACTGGGATAATTGTTTCACTGTGACCTTTACCAAAGAGGGATCAGATGATCAGCTTCCACGCTAGACTTTTTGAGCTAAAGTTTTACTTCTTTCACAGCATAAAGTCAATAATAATAACAATTACAATAGCTCCAGAGATAACAGTACCCTAGCTGATAATAAATCATACAGCACCGGTCCATCCTCAACCAAATTGGCTGCAGCTTTTGGTATTTTTTTAATTATTTTCTGATGTAAGCTAGGACTCTTGACTGGATGAAAATGATAAGAAGGTTTGTTTTAGTTCAAAAGCAGCTCTTATTCCAACTATGTAACTTATCGTCAGGTCAAAGATTATTTGCTTTCAGCTATGAGTAAAATAATAAATCATTCACTGTTTTCTGGACATGTAACTGCAAATTCCTTGTTAGGCCTATTTTCTTGCCAGTTGCACTATGAATTATAGATTAATTACTCAGTAACTGTTGTGAAGGTGATGCCTGATTGAGGATTCACACTCTCACATTGCTGAGTGAAGTCAAACACACGTGTTTAGTTTCAGTCTGGCTCTAGCATATGAACCACTCTACAAAGGGATCGTAAAACAAAGGACAATGTGACAACCATGGATACCACTGATGTTCCTTGTGCAAAAAAGACAAGATGAAGGAATAGCTACCATGGAGAACCAGATGGAGAGGTCCTTATAGATGCTTGGTTTCCTGATTCAGACACATCTGCTTGGGGGGATTTATTGCTTTCCACCAATGACAGCCGGAACCACAGCTCACTGACATCAACAGGAATCTTTCTACAGACTTCAGAGCATTAGGATCAGATTCTGTAGGTGGATGCAAGTCTTCCTATTAGCATAACTAGGTGTTAGGTAGAGGATATACTTGAAGAGCTGGGCCTAATTTATTCTAAAAGGTTTAACTTTTACAGAAGTCTTAACTGCTTTTTGATATATCACTTGGTGGAGTGTTTTTACAACCTTTATTAATTTAAAATCTGAAACTTATAAGCATGTAAATGCAGTACCAATAAAAGATAACATGAAAGATTCATAAGATTGATAAGACATTGCAAACAGAAAGAGAAAAAATGGTTCATAGTTACTTAAAATACATAAATTGTGATCTCACTTTGTTTTGACCATTCAGGAGTGCAGGAACTTTTAGGAAGAGAGTTTAGAAGGTTGTATAGGGAGAGTTAGGTCTCCTTAGAATTTAGTTTGGTAAAATTAAGTGATGGGAGAGGGAAGGTTGTATAAATATTGTTGAAGTAGAAGTTTACTATTGCTATAAAACTTCTCAGTTGGTAAGATCATTATATTAGTGCAAATTAAATAAAACCCAACCTTTTTCTAATGGTACTAATTGCACATCATTATGATGTAAAATTCCAGTGACGGCACTCACATGCTTTCGGAAATGAGGTAAAAAATAGTTACCACTAGCCTTCTGGAAACTGGAAAACAATCAAAGCAAGACCTCTTCAGTTTTATGTTTATCTGTAACTGTTCAGATAATCCTTACATGAAGCAGCCATGATGTTCTGCATTTCTAGATGATTTTGCATTGTGTGTTAATGGAGAGTGTTATTTACTCACTCCAATACAGGGCAGGAGGATGAACTATGTCTTCTGTGCAATTAATCCATTGAAATACTGCACATAATCTCTTAAAATATTTAAAAACACCTCTTTACTAAGTGACATTATTTTGATGGCTGGAATAGAGTTGCAGAGATTTTACTGAAAGCATGATGACAATATCTCTGAAAGATGCTGAAGTGCATCTCTGAATGTATTCATGAACACTTGGGACCAGCACGATACTGCTGGATGTTAGCCTTGTCATAGCTTCTCCTCATATCACCCATCCAGTCATTAGGAGCAGGCAAGTTCAGGCTATCTGCTTTTTTCCTAAAACCAATTTGTACAAACCGCATGAGCTTTTGTTTTCAAGCGCACTCCAGCCATTTGGACTACACCTGCTCCACCACACTGCCATGTGCATCAGCAGCCATGGCTTTACAGAGAAGCTTTTTTGCTCTTGAGTGCATGTAACCATTTCTGAGCATGCTGAACCTGCCTCCACACCATGCAGTTTATCCTGCATTAAGTCCATTTTATACAGGAGATACTTTTCTACTGCTATTGGCAGTTCAGCAGCACAGTACACTGAGATGACTTGGCACTGGTTTATGCTAAGCCCAGCCAATACCTGTTGTCTCGGCTAAGAAGCAAGAGGAACGTCTCTGTGGCTATTATAAGCCAGCAACACTTTCTAAGCCTTTCAGGCAATTAGGTCTTTTTCAATGCAAGTGGCACAGCTTGCATTCCCCACTTACTCATGTACACACACTCTTCACTGCATGTTAGTCTGGTGCTTGCTGACACATAGAGGCATCAGAAAGCACCTCATACTTCCAGCACATGGACGGCAAACTTGCGACCTTTCAGCTCACCTTCCGAGATTCACGTGAGTGATGAATCACTATTTGTCATGAGAGACCTTGTGGCCGCATTGTGTAGAGAAAGGCTTTTAGAAGCAGGTAGTCTTTGCGCTTTCAGATTCAGTTTCACATAACTGACTGAGGAGGAAGTGACTGTCAGCAGCTATAAAATGAGGAGAAAGGAGACTGAGAAACACCAGCGCAATTTTGGACAATTTCCAAGAAGAAGTAGGACATATAAGTCCTTTGTAAGGTTGCACAAGGTAACTAGGTGTTGCTGCACACGATATCTAAGCTGGTTCCTAGGTCTGATGTTCACAGGAACACAAAATGCTTAGGATTGAAGTCACAGCTGCTTTTCACATCCACATAGAGAAACACAGCCTTGCAGGATTCTGACCACTGGTAATATCCCAGTATTCCCAAGGGGAAGTAGGCTGAAGAAGAGAGGCTCTCAGTAGGCTGGAGAAGACCATCTATGAACACAAGGTGGAGTAAATTGTATATTCTGGCTACAGAAAAATACATGAGGTGGTTAATAATCAATTTTGACCAAGACTGAAGATTTACACCTAAGCTTTACTATGGCAGATGTTGGTTTGTCCAAATATATTAAAAAATACACATACAAAAAAAAAAGAAACAAAACCTAAACACTTCTTTCAATTGAGTCTTAGCTCCGCAGTATTCAGCTAGTGGATATCTCATATTGCAAACTTCAGAGTTCCTTGGTTTTGTAAGAAGATTTTAATATGTCTTGCTGACTTCATAAGTCTTAGCCCTCACTTTAGAATCATAGAATCGTAGGCTGGAAGGGACCTTAGAGATCATTTAATCCAACTTCCCTGTCATGGGCAGGGACCTTGTAAATGTATGTCCTATGCCTACTTTTATGTTCACATGTGCACCCACAGAGTGCAATCAAGCTACTCACTGCAGTAAAATTAAGCACATTTTCAGGTAAGGGTGGGGTTATTTTCCAGGGCAGTGGACAGTATGCATAATTGTTCTCTGTATGTCAAAGAACAATTGCAACAAATCGATCATGCAGGAAGACCTGCAAGAATGTCATATTCATCAAAACTGCTGCTTTATAGAAAGCTACAAGCTAAATATTGCCTCCAAATGTCCAGGCAGTTGAATAGTCCTAAAAAGTTCAGTGAGTCCAGAGCCAGCAAGGAAGATGTCTACACCATCCATTTTTCTTTAGTAGCTCAAGGCTTGCCCTTTCATTATTATGAAATGAGTTATTTAGTAGAAAGAAAACATGCCTGTGCTGTGCATAACAAATGCAAAGGTATGGCTGCTGCTCACTAAATTTTCTAGAGGACAAATCCTGACCACTTTACATATAGTCATGGCTGTACCTATGCAGAAGCTCTGAGTCAAATGGGTCCTCACATCGGAGTAGGAGGGCACATGCACGTTGTGTTTGTGATAAGGTAGGGACCAAATTTTTATTGCGGCAGGGTCTGAAATGTGAGGAAGGTCAAGCAAAGACAGCAGTTTGGGAGCATGTCTTCGAAAGCATGTGTTGGGCCGGAGAGCTCAATACAAGGGCTCATTATTTCTCCCCTTACAATTCCCTATCAGATCACCTAGGTCCTCCTTAGCACCCCAGCTTTTTGTGCATCGAGTGCAACTGCCTTGCTGTGACACCACGGCAGGCTGTCTCTCATCAGCCCCTGCTGTGATACTCCTAACGCTTTCACTCCAGGGAGTGCTTCCCTGCTTGATGCTGCTAGCAGATTAAAGCTGTTCTAATTTTCCATCCTAAGCCAAATAGATGCATAAGCAAGCTGTTGGGTTGTTTCTCTGTGAGTGCAGCACACCATCAGCCTGCTTCCCGCTCCCCCCATCCCAGCAATTGTAATGGTGGACATTTGCAAGTGAAATGTGGAGTGGGGGGCAGAGGTGAGGTTAAGACACACGATAGACAAGGAAGAGTTCCAGGAATATTTTTCTGCCAAACCCTATTTTTCAAGCTACTCTCCTGACTCCTATCTCTGTGTTAGTGTCAGGAGATGACTTGAAAATTAGGGAGTCTTTTTCTAGGATCAGAAAAGTCATCAAGATTCATTGGATCAGAAGAGTCCTTAAGATCCAATGTTTTTCAGAAATAGGCTGAATGAGCTCGGTAAAGATTAGATGCCAGTCCAAAAATACAGTGCAATACAATTTATTTTTATATGCCATCCTTCACACAAAGTACCACAAAACACTTTAGAGAGATGGAGAGATAATGCTTTACAGAGTTAGGTACAGCAACTCCCAGACAGGCAGAAAAGGAAAATGACATATGGAAATAGAGCAGAGTAAAAGGGAAAGCTGAAATTTAAAAGCTTTAAAGATGCAAGTAAGTATCCTCGTGGATGAGTCCCCACAAAAGGACTGTGGAAGAATTCAGTGGCAGGGCAGGAGAATGATAGGTGGAAATTAGCATTGAAAAGTATGATGGAAAACATGGGACAAAACTAGGAACAATTTCACGATAAGAGGAAGCAGCACAGAGGGCTACCTGGTGTTCATCATAGACAATTTTTTAACAATCCAATATTATCGATAATCCTTGTTTTTTTGACTGCTCGTCTGAATTAGGCCTGGGAAGAGTTTCAGACGCCCAAAGATTTCCTCTTGCCTCAGAAATCAGTCCATCTGTGGTATGAGGGTTTTATGATGCCTGAACACTTCAGGGGCATTACAGCCATTTCAGGGAAGCTGCTAACCAAATGACACAGAGCTGGCTTTGTCTGGGGCAGCAGCAGAAATACTTGCATGGACACAAACGTGCATGCACGCACGCATGCACAAACTTTACCTTACAACCCCTTTAAAAATACATTATCGGGTTAAAGTTTAAACTGTGCTCAATGATTCTGAAGTAAATTGAAGGGCTTGAGGGTATTTATTTGTTGCAGGGGAGAGGGAAGCAGGTGTTGTGTCTGTGAAAGTATTCCCTTTCCCAGAGGATCTCTGTAGCTGGCTGGAAGATGAAAAAGCACAGGCTGCGGATGAGTTGGAATGGAGAAAGGAGGAAAAAAATAAAAACGGGAAAAGGACGTTTTTCAAAAATAAGATAAAAATATGCTGAATCTATTTTGTGTTGCTGTGATTTTGCCACTGCTGGCCTTGGCAGGCTTTTCTGGCTGTAACAGACTTTATTATTGTTTAGGGGAGAGCATGGATGGCATTGCAGCAAGCATGCAGCACAGTCTGCATTGCCTGGATAGAATAGGCATTGGGCAGTGGGTTATCACATTCCTCGTATCACTCAAGCCTTGCTGCAGTGATATATCATTATGTATACTTAATCCAAAAACATGAAGCTGGAGAAGCCACCGATGCTGTCACTATTATAGAGCATCCCAACAGCCAGTCCCTAGTGAGAAGTAGGTGAGATGGTTCTGTTACAAATCTCGGCTTTTTTCGGAGCTTTTTTTTTTTGTTTTTCTACTCCAACTAGCAATGAGCTGCAGCTGACAGAATATCAGTGTGAAAATTTCGGCCCTGACTGTGAATGAATGTACGCTTACATCCCTGAATAAACCCACTGATTCTGAGTTCCATCTCTGGCCAGATTCTGGCACTTCAGCTTATGTCTTTTAACACTTTACACTAACACCAGGTATTATTCTTAGTAGTATACCTACCCCAGTATTTTCTTTTGAATTTTTTTCTTTTCTTCTCAAACTTGCCATCTGATGAATTACCTAGCTTAATGCCCCTATTTACCAAAGAAACTTCAGCTACTGCTACACCACCACAGTTTCTCCCTCTCATTACATTTTTTGTTCATAAATTGTAGCAAAGATGGTCAAGTAAAAACCATGTGAAAAGGAGAGATGATTTTTTGCCCTTCATCACGTATTCTTTTAAAAAGTTGTTAGTGAAGCGTTGTTAGAACATTTTCTAATTTATCTCAAGAAATGCAGGATTGCACTGTTTTTAGGCTCTAGCCCAGTTAAGACTTCATGTGGTAACACACACAGTATATCCGGAGTATATTAGACGATCATCAGTGCAAGTTCATGTGTCACTAATCAATATGTAATGCTATAGTAAGGTCACATACTAGAATGGCAAGATTTGGGGTAATGAGTGAGAGTCTCTCAGGGAATTTTTCATGTGCCTTTTAACTAAGCTGTGATTTGTTTTATTAGCTTTATATTTAATTTATTTGGCACAGTCTCCAGAGGGATCAGCTGTTGTCCCAGTCTCAAAGATTAGCAATGTGTTCTTCTTGCTACAGACATCTCGTTTGGAAAAACTCATATAAGAGAGAAGCATTGCTCCTCTTCTTCCCTGCCTCCTTTGCTAGGACTTGCAGTAGCAGGGGCAAGAGAGTTGAGTAGTCTTACTGATACATGCTTGTCTGAACTTACTTTCAGCATGTTGGCTGTCAGGCAGGGAGAGAAATTTTTCGGGCTGACTTCACATTGACACATCACTCCAGTTTAGGTCAGATCCTGCCACTCTCAGGGTGGCACATTGCTTTTGGGAACTGAGAAAAGGTTTTAGTCCCTAAAAACTTAACAAGTTCTACTGCATCTCTGATATTCAACATTTAGAACCTCACAGCTCCTGTTTGACCACTCTGTAAACCTGCAAGGTACTCCAATGTGTAGCATGAGGCATGGG
The DNA here is from genome assembly GCF_000703405.1 of Apaloderma vittatum. Taxonomy (NCBI): domain Eukaryota; kingdom Metazoa; phylum Chordata; class Aves; order Trogoniformes; family Trogonidae; genus Apaloderma; species Apaloderma vittatum. Next base: position 71,210 of record NW_009723256.1, read on the forward strand.
TAATGTCCTGCTGTCCCAAGCCAGAATGAGAGCGTGTGACTCCTAATCCTGCAGCTATGGCACACAATGCAAAAGGGAAGAGGACGGGATTTTTCTAAAGCATTATACAAATTTTGACTCAAATAGAGTGAAAATCCAGTTTTCATTGCCAAGAAGCTCATACAACGAAGTTCAGTGAGCCAACTGTCTGCCTCTCACATCCCTCTGTGGCCCAGCAGTCGTTCAACACACTCTCAAAGCACACCAGGAGGAAACAACAGTGTTCAGCTGCAAGATGAAAAGTGGAGGTGCATGTACCGTAATGAAGGAAACCCCTCTCTCATCTCCCCTTGTGCACAAGTAGGCTAAGGTCTCTCCTTCCAGCTAAGGAGGGACTCAAACTCCAAGAAAGGCCAGCTATAAGCTTCAGACTTAGTGGCTTAATCAGGCAGAATGTGCCTTTATGTGCCTTCTCCTGTGGCCTATTTCCTATTAGGAAAGCTGGAAAAGCTCCTGACTCACCTGCTGGGTTTCTGGTCCCATTTCCAGGTGTTTATCAATGCCCTGCTGGCAGGTTCTTATGTCAGGGGGACTCTCTTAGGGCCAGGGTGCGTACCAGAACAGGTTTGCAACATCTAAGTACATTTGAGTGTTGAGTCAGGTTGAATAAATGAGAGAATAAGACCTTATAAAAATAATCATAATACAAGAAGAAAGTTGTTACAATAAAGATATAAAGAAAAACTACAGTAAGGACTACTGAAGTATTGGGAGGGAGAGGGGTAGAGGGAGACAGAGAGCTTTAAGGGACTGTGAAGCCCGGTAGAGATGCTCCACATTAATTCAGAGGAGTTTTCTCCAGGAAAATGACAGCCGGACTAAAGAGTAGTCGCCAGCGTTACACCAGCAACGGCTTTGGCTCTGTGTGAATCCTGTAGGATTGGACCCTGTGACAATTTGCTTCTTACTCTGTGGGCCTCCCGATTGGTGTGCTAAGCGAAATAGGGTGCAGCATTCTTTTAAAGATAAAAGGACTTGCTCAAATTTTACATAATCGTAGAATTATTCTTTACAGTGGATTTACATAGACATTGTCAGTGGGGAATTCTCTCAGCAGCTTCAATTACTGTATTTTCATGTGCATTGTCTGATAGGAGATGTGCTGGATCTCAAATACCTGCTTACCTGATTAATGTGGATTATTCATCCCATTGTAATTACCTGTGAATTTTAGGGTAGCAAACATGTGAGCAGAATTTGTATAAAAGCTGCAGGATTTTTGAAAGGCAAATATTTCCCAAGAATCCCTGTATGCAAGCTGACACATTTCATTCCTTATGGTGATACTTTCTGCATTACAGCATTTGACTTGATGTAAATGCGATAGTGCTAAGTAATACTGACACACTGCAGTGAAATGCACTAAAGAACCACACCAGAAAACACCTGGCTATTGAATGGTTTCAAAAAGTGAAAGCCTTTCATCACCAGTTTAGCTCTCAACAAAACTGCCTCAGATGTCTTGTTATTTTCCCCCCCTAATTAAAAATGTACCATTGTAGCTGGTCATGCTTGTGAATCTGGTATACTGAATCCCACAGTAGCACAAAAGTGTAGTAACAAACACATCCTTAGCATTAGACACTATTTTGCATGAAGCCTGACAACTAGGTCAGGCTGGCAACGGGTTCTACACAGCCTGTGTATAGATGTCAGTGCAGTTGAGCTGATTCAGTGGGAATTTGTCTTTATGGGATAGGTGTTCCTAAATCGGCGAGGCACAGGCAGGCAGGTCTGAACTCTGTTCACACAAGAGGCCAGATGCAAGTGCACTTTGTTGTTTTGGAAGTCATGAGCGGCCATCCCCGTGTTTCTATGCATTGTTAGCATGTTCTGCAAAAGCCCAGTCTTCTATTTCAAGGGTTAGGTTAGCAAGTGGGTGCCAGAGGAAAAACCCTTATGTTAGCATTACCTTCCTGCACACCAGCTTACTTGCCTACAGACATAAGGCTTCCTGAAAACAATTTTTTTTCCTTCTATTTTTAATAACCAAAATACTTCTGCATTTAGAATCCCTGCTAAAAATAAGGAAGAAGACAGAGAAACATGATCGTACTGCAGATGGAGCTCACAAAGACAAACTCTAATATTGGCTGAATTCTGCTGAAGGGTTTGGAAATATTCTTCCGAACGATATCTACTGACCTTGCTAATTTTCACCAATGTCATTCCACAGCTTCAGGTCAAAACAGACTGAAATGAGAGTAAAGAGGAGCCTGAATCATCTGAGCTACATTTAAAGTTAAACAGAGTTGCTGATAAGAGCTTTATGATCTTGAGCTCATTATAGCCTGTGCAAGCAGAACTATATTGATACATCAAATCGAACATTAACACTAAAAACCCTGTGAGCAGCCTTTTCATTGCTCTGGGAACATGTACAGCCCAAGCCAGCACAGAAAGCAAACGCAAAGAGCTTAAGGAGATAATCTGCTCACGTGATGTCCCCTTTCGCTTAAAAGTTCTCTGGCCACCCTTTTTTTCCTTCTACCACATAATAGGCATGGTGTCCATCAGCTCCCTCTGAAAGCCTTTTTTATCATCAGTGACCATAATCCAGGGTTACTGCTCCCTGACAGTGATGTATTGTATCCCTGCAGATAACAACAAAATCTCATATAGCCCTCGAATGACTCAAAGGCTTTCTTCTCCTCTTTTGGACGTTGCTTCCATTTACCATTATAGAGAGATGGTGGTGAGGATAGGGTTAGATCTGTATTGATAGGACCCACATCCCTAGACTTGTTTATCATGTCATCACCAGTTCAGTATTTTACCTATTTATTCGGTGGCAAATAGTATGCTCATGCTGTTACCACAGGAAATCTCAGCCTTTTACATATGTATGTGCGAACTGAGTCTGGAGGCTACAAAGTTAGAAAGCTGTAATAGTTCCCATAGTTCCCATGTACTAATCCAGGAACTGGTCTCAACTTTGAGCCAATAGACTCTATTTCTGTTGTCCCTCAAGGGGACAAGCCAACGTCTGCCTCTTTGAGAAATCCAGCTCAACTCGTTCCTGAAACACAGTGCTAGACATGCTGACATGCATTGAGTGAAGTGTTATAATTGAATGGTTTGGACAATTTGAGACTTGAGATGTGATGAATACTTCAGCAGAAATCCTCCTGATACTTTCCCTTCATCTACAAAGAGAGTGGGTGGTTTGATATCTGCATCACTAGTTACCCACCAAACCTTACTGGGAATAATTAACACCTGAACCAAAGACATAGCAGTTATTTCTTTCAAAAAAAAAAATACATGCAGGAATGAAGAGATGCCATTTTATTATTAACCTGCTGTGCTGTAGAGAAAAAATGTTGTCAGATTAAGGACCAGATCCCACACTCATTTATGCATGTGGAACTCCACTAAACCCAACAAGAATCATGCATAGACGTCTGGGCAGGATTTTGCCCATAATCACTGATAGCACATTTCCTCCCAGTGCACATGTAACATGGTATAATTCTGTCTGAGACTTTTGGAGGTATACAAAAGTAGCAACATGCTGAATTTGGAGGATGGTAAACAAAAATACAGGTGATTTGAAAAACATGGTAAAGGACAGGTTTTCCAGTATTATTTCATTTTGTATAATTCACTTGTTAATAAGGCCATCCTGAAAGTTTCATCTGTCAATTTGTGTTTAGCTGTACTATTGATAGATCTGAAAGGGTTGCCTACAGCAAAATCTGCACAGTACTTCTCATTATAAAACTCCAGCTTATTGCTTAGAATTTTGCCCTGCTTTTAACCATGCTGAAACGAGCTACATCAGCTGCCTTTCTAGGGCAGAATTTTTTTGGGAGACTTTGGGGCAGTTGTCTTTCTAATGCATAATTTAATTTTTTTTCCACCTGCTTCTGAGAGCAAGGGAAAGAAGAAATACAGTTTACCAAAGTAGAAATTAATTTACAAACTGTTTTATGGAGAGCTAGGTGTTTGACCTTGGGCAAGGGATTTGCACTTTGTCAGAGAACCTGCCTTTAGTCAGGAGTTGGGCTTTTGTAACCAGCCACTGGGAAAATCAGCTTTAATTCCACTGAGATGTGAGCTCTGAAAAATCTCAGATTCATTGACACAAAGAATTTCTGAAAATTTTCTAACAGGGCTTTCCAGAGGCTAATTTCACACACTGGTTACTAAAAACACAATGAAAGAATTTGCCCCTACCAAGTCATGCTCCAAACATTGTTATACAACCCTTGTCAGGACCCATGCCACCCTGAGCCGGCTGTGTCTTTCCTTGGTCCTTGCCTTCCCCTCCAGTACCTCACCTTGCCTTCAACACTACTGCCTGCTGACTTTTTCCCCCAAAATCCCACGGTTACTGTTTCTATAGGGAACCAGGGGCAGAGAGGATTTTAGAAGCTGTCTTGAATTTCTAACTATGCTATTAGCATGTATCACCATATCACATGAACTTCACCAGCTCCTGTGAACATGACTTTCACTGTGAGGTAGCCCACAGATGTTTTAGTTAACCCTTGAGGTTGTGTCTTATTATTATTGTTTTTGTTATTTTGGGTGACTGACAAATTCTTAAAAAGCAGTAATTCATCTATCCCTATGCACCGGGGAAAGCTTATCTCGAACTGCCCAAGTTCTTAAATCTGAAGGTGTTTTCTTCCTTTCCTGGAGGGAGAAGAAGATTGATTTACAGCTGCAGCACAAGCAGCAATGGATTTGGAGCCATGGCTGCTCCCATGTCCTTCACCCAACAGTCCCGCTAGCCAGAGCACTCCCTTGCTGTGAGAGATGCAGAGATTTCCCTCTTCCCTCATCTGTCAAAGCAGAGGATGTCCCACAGGTGTCAGGATGGAAAAAAAATCCCAGAGATCTGCTTTCAGACACACAAGCCCTTCTTCGGATCTTGAAGAAAGAGCTAACATGACAAAAAAATGTTTGTTTTTAAAATTAGACTCATTGGCTTATTTATTCATTTGAAGTGGGACAGTGTCAAAGGGACAGTGGGGGAGGATACATGTCCTGGTGGAGGTTGGAGCTGAAGGATTGCCCTCTGGAAAAGGAGGGAGTTTATCTTGGATCTGCTAGTCCTCAGACATTTCATATATCTTTCAACTTTCAAGACCTTTTGGAAGAAGGAAACCACCCTAATTCCTTTTCCAGTTTAGGTTAGATTAGGTCTTTCAAATCTGAAATAAAATCTTTAGCTGTGGGTCAAGTCAGTAAGTGAATAAATGACATTTTTTCCTGTTTTTAATTTTAGGGAAACATTTCACATTCTGTTGAGTCTAAAGTTAAACTTTATTTCAGTAATTTTTTGGCTTCACCTCTGAATGGACCCCAAAATTTCTCACTATATGTCTTCTTTCATGCAATACCCTACATCACTACTGCTTCTTGGTGGCAATTAAGGCAGAGCTGGCGGGGGTAAAATTTAGGCAACAGCCACTCAACCTACCATACTTTTTGTTAATAACAGTGGGGAGGGAGTATTGTTCTTCCTCTAGCTGGGAAAAATTATAAGAAAAGAACACATACCACTGCAGGTCAAATCCCCATCTTGTTCTGCAAGCTGCAATATGTCACGTCTGTGGTGTTGCACCCACTTACAGAAGGTCTGAATTTGGTCTTGATCTTTCCCAATGATGTTTTGCTTTAGTAGCTCACTTTATGGTCATTTAACAGGAACCTAGCACACATGCAGGAGAGGTGTCACAACATCAGTTACCTGAGATTATTGTAAATGATGTGCCAGCACCTGAAGGAGATGTTAGGATGTATGTCAGATCATCATAATAGATACAGTGTTGTACCAGGCAGCACAAAACCAGATGTATTTATAATTCCTGCAGCTGCAGCCCTGCTATTAGTTAAGTCTGAGAATGAACCCACTGATAGATTTGTCATACATGATTCTTTCTCTAATAGAAAGAAAGTGATGAAAGGAAATAGATGGCGACTCAAGTTATCGGCAATACAGAGAGTCTTTAACTATACATCTTCAACTCAGAGCCCGCCAGATGCATGTGCCTGTCGTTTGTTCCTCCCCAAACCACTCAAAACCCTCTGTGGTACAAGCTGATGTGGTCTCACTCCAGGTCCCAATGAGAGGGGACAGATATTCCTATCAGAAATGGTCTCCCCAAGGAGAGAGAAAATGTGTAGGCAGCAAGACTGACTTATCCAGTCATAGCATTATAGGTCTGGGGTAAAACAGGCTGGAAAGTATCATTCTGTCTGTGTCCTTCCCTGCTGAAATTTTCTGGAAATGGATAAAAGATTTTAATTCTTCACATTACACTCAGAGATGATTTGGGGACACATGAACCAAATTCCGCAGTGAACTCAGGTCCTGGAAACCCTGTAACCATCTTAGCATCATCCTGTACTGAAACTGTTGTACCACCACCAGCTGCAGCACTAACGTAGAGCCTTCTGCACCATGCTTCGTTACTTTTGCCCTGTGTCTGAATAACTTCAATAACTATGAATTGATTTTCCATATTAACAAAAAAACAACAACAACAACAAAAACCAACCCCCAGAAGGGTATATGTCTAGAAGTTTGGGAGATAACCATTAGGGATCAGCTGCTGAGTCAGGCTCCTAGGGCGAGTGCTGATTACTCAGACCTCATCATGAATATTCAGAGATGGAAATCAGAACACAGACAGGGGAGTGGGGTGAGGTGATCAGGTAACACTGATATCAGAAAAGCAAGCTACGGAGAGAGGAAAACTGAACACATATTCTTCTGATGATGATGATGAAGAAAAATGACATCAAAGTGTGCTACGTGACTTAGACACTAACGAGCAGACTTGTCCAGGCCAAGAGCCTTGTTGTGATGACTTGTGGATTTTGAACGCAGAGGTTATCTTATTGTCGACAGTTTTCTGGGAGTCTTCAAGCAAAGGACTATGTAAAGGCTACCTATGACCTCCATTCCTTTAAAAACACTTTGAAATGGATGTGCTTTGACTATAATGCAGTTTTGATGTACTTACCATGATCTATAAATGACAAAAATTGCCCTAATTAGGAATACAGAAACCTACATGAAACCATGTGGGAAATAATATTTAAGAGGGGCAAAATTTGTGCTTTTAGATCAAAGTCTTAGTGTAATACTAGAACCTGTTGATAATATCATAGGAACACATGTGAAAGAAATCAATGTTTGGCTTTTGTTAAAAAGTCTTAGAAAAGTGAAAAATACCTCAGTTGTGTGAGTCTAACAGAAGCCGGGCATTATTAAGCCTGCCTTTTTGTGATTCTTAATATCTATGTGCATAATTCCAAATCAAACATATTCACATTATTAACTTTTATAAGTTTATTAGTCTCAGTGCTAATGAAACCATTCATCCTTTGCAAATGCACATGGCTCCCTAATGAAACTTCAATAGATGGATCAGCAGTTAAGTGAGTACATCCAAATGTTTATGCCAAATTCTGTTTGCTGCAGTGAACAGGGAGACCAAATTTCTTTCAAGCAGGTATCTATACTAACCAACCAACAGATGTTAAGGTGCACCTATGTAATGGAAACTCCTTTCACCTATAAAGAAAAATACACATTATATAGGATGCTGGCATTTAAGTCTTAATTTTCTTTTTGATTTACCCTGGTATCAGACAGAGAAATTCTGCTTGAAATAACCAACATAGAAACTAGTAAAAAATCTGACAAAATGAAAACATTTGTGTGCTTATTAGCTGAGTTTTGAAATCTGAAGCTTATGCTGCTAATTTTAATTGTAATACTGCTTTCACTCTTCCACCTCTCTTCTTTGATTAACTACCTGCATTTTTCCTGTTCAGATTTCTGAATATTTAGATATCAGAATAGGAAGTAGCTAATATTCTATATGACAGAATTCCTTTTCTTTCTAGAGTTGGTGGTGTTTTTCCTTTCTGATTCTCGGTTCAGAAAGCTATACCAGTTAGATCCTCAGTGCAAACATTTGTGCCTTGACATTGTAATATTTTGGAATTCTTTCCTTAGCATGAGATGTTTAAAAATGTACATAATTTGGGGCTTCACAATTCATTTTCAGGAATTCAGAGAAAGGAAGTTATTATTATGCCAAGCAAGAGAGAAAAATGCATTTGCTTCTGGACTATACATATCTTAATTGTTTTCATTATTTTCTACACTGAGGTATAAATACTGCCCCTGTAGCTAAATATGTATCTGCACAAAACAAACAGAAAACATTCTTAAACCAATGAAGTATTTACTTTTAAAAAGACATTTTAATCCTATTAACGGTAAATTATATTACCTATTGTGAAAGTAGACATGAAAGAAATATCTGAAGCATGCAATTAATTATGATACCAAGTGAAACATAATATTTATGCTCTCCTTGTGTAGCTGGAACAATTTTTCTTTCACTAACTGTGAGTCATCCACTGATTGAAGTCTTGAAACTGATGATGAGAGAGTTGGCTGGCACATCTGCCATGGAGGTTTCATTCTATAGATAATTAATACTAAAAAAAAAAATGAGGTTTATTCTTTTATATTCCCAGCTTCCTATTTTTTTTAAAAAAAACCTCCTCCTCCTCCAACATATCTCTCTGTTTAGAGGTTATATGCTTAAGAATATTAAAAGACATCAAAGTCTCTGATAAAGCTAGGGAACGAAGATTTCACTGAAAAAGGGTCTGAACCACAATTTCAGATCAAAGTTGTATTTCCATGTCAGAACATCAGAATCTTTGAATCCTGATTTTTTTATATGGTTCGTTTTAGTGAATGGGCTCAGGATGTAGCTTGTTTAAAAGAAATCAACCTCTCTCCAGAAGGCTGAAAGCATTCAGATAGCCAGTTCCTATTGCAATACCCTTATATTTTAAGACGTTGTTCTCCTCCCATTGCCTTGCTTAATTTTAATACTTGTTCATATTAGGTGCTTGCAGTGGCTATTTAATTAGCAAACTAATGCAACTGCATTTGATTATGGCCTTGATTCTGCTTCCCAAACCAGCAGTAAAATTGCATATGACAGAGAAAATTATGTACCACACCCTCTTTATTTGGCAGTTTTCTACCATATTTATTTTTTCCTTTTTTTTAATCAGATTTTCCTATTTTATTTTCTTAGTCATTCATTTGGCTTCTGTATTTTAACTCCCTCCCACTCCCAAAGGATGCCTTTATTTTACCACTTGCTTCTGAAAAGATTCACTTTGAAAATTCGTTTGTACACATTCATCTGAAAAGTTACAAGAAATAAGCCAGAAAGGTGTTCTATGAGGAGTACAGCTGCTCTCCTCCCCCAGGAAAACTAATTCATCAGCTCTTTGAAACCGACTGTCTTAATTGTTTAGAAACTAAAAGCTATGGATTTTGTTCGTTAACATAAGTGCCCTGCATAGAAATATCATCTAGTGTTACAAGTAGGAGGCAACCTCTCGGCACTCATGTCTTCAGCCAGGTTTTTTCATTCCAGCCTTAATAATTTTACAGGTTTCAGGTGTTTACGAACCTGTTTTTGAGTCTTAAAAAACCAGTTTCTTCTCTTCCCTTTGTTGCACTAGTTTAAAAAAAATTCTTCACACTGTGACTGATCCTGTTACTATCCGGAGTTTCTTGCCATGTAAGTTTCTGTAGCCCTCACTTCAGTTCAGGGGAACTTCTCTTTCTCTGGTGATGGTACATGCCCCAAATCTGCAGCCAAATATTAAACTAGATATGTATTTCCATCCTATGAAACCAGTGGAGAGGCAGAGAGCCCATTGGGGGCATTTTCTTTCCATCTCCTTTGAGCTGACTCGACCACAGTACCAACGACGACCTGTATCAGGGGCCAGCCCCAGCATTTCTTCCTTGACATATCATTAACCAGGCAGTTACTATCTGACTCCATCTTATATGTGGTTACATACCTAATCACCCAACCCCTGTGGAGAAAAGAGCCAGTTGCTAAAATGAAATAAAATTCAAAAGATACTACAAGAGAATCTGAATGTCTAATATCTCCAACACAGTTCCAATTTTCCTAATGTATGACTCCACTCACCTTACCTAAATATTCACTGATAATTTTCCTCAGTCATTCTCAACTCTGAAAGCTTTTAGGGACAGTTGTCATAAATCAGTATTTCATTGTTTCTGGCTCTCACCTCTTTACAATAAAAAGATGTTATCAGTTAAAAAGTAAGAAATGCAGTATGGTCCGAAGAGCACAATTATAGAGAATACTATCAAACTACAATATAAGGCCCATGCAAATCCACTGCTGTTATCTATTTCATAGATTGCAAAAAGCTAGCGGTAGTAAATGTGCAGCAGTAAAAGAAGGCAGTGATAATACAGAAAATAAAAGCCTCTCTAATCCCTATTAGCAATTTGCACTAAACAATAGGAATAAACTCCCTTTTAAAATTTTGTTCTAGGAATTTACAATAATGTCCTCTTCTTCTTTGTACTAGTGTCAGTCTTTCTGGTATCTCAATTCAGTTTGCTAGCAGAGGCAACAAGCAAGTGCCAGCAGGTACATACAGGTATACTAAATGCGTATGACACATACGAAGGACACCAGGGTGCTGCAACACCCATTCGGCTTTTAGAGGCTTTGTGATTTCCTTTGCACAAAATATGTTAAAATCAGCTTTTATCTAAATAGCACCTTCATGAAGTACTTTCTTTCTGCCCTTCTCAGATTCTCTTTGCAACTTGGCCAATATTTAGCCATAGTGAATAGCATGACTTGAGCAATGAAATTTACCTCTCATGGTCCTGCAAGCACCTGCGGAAGAATGACACTCCAGCCAAAGGTCTTTCTATAAAAACAGGCGTTTTGCAAAGAGGAGGCAAAATGTTCTCCCAGCTGCATTGTCTCATAGCAAGCAGCCTTCTGCATAGCTGCTGCTGTCATAGTCACATCTTTTTGTGCTCCCTTTCTGCTGTGGTGAGACCCACTCTTTCTGGCCAGACAACTTACAGCCCAGCCGGGTCACAAGTCACCTGCAGGAGGTCATTTTTGCAAAAGTCTGTGCAAGAGAGGAGTGAAAGCAGAGTGAGAAGCATAGACAGGCTGGCCCACACAGCCTGACCTGTCTCATCCTGAACGTCTATTGAAATTGATTGATCTAACGCCTGGCATCTGCCAAACTGTCATTCAAGCCAGAGGGGATTTGGATGAAGACAGGGGAAGCACTGTAAAAATGAGTTTGTGCATTAGTTCACTGAGAAAGCTTTGAACTCCTAGGTACAGCAAAATTAGCTTCTTGGAAAGACTATGCCTGCAATGAAATGGTTTCACTAGGTGGGAGAACAAGAATGGAAGAAAGGAGGAAATGCTGCTTGAGGAGTTGGTAGATTTCTTCCCTTGAATTGTGTCTGAAAGAAAAAAATAACCCAGCTGTCTGCTGCATTGTGTGAACATATACATGCATTTAAATTACTTATATCATTACTTACAGATGTAATTGTGAAATATTTTCTTTTGCATTCAAAATTAGGGGCAGAACAGATGGTGAAAACTCAGTTTAAGGCAATATGTCCATTAAAATAACCCATACTGTTTGTGTATTATAAAATAGCAGTCTTCAGCATAGCTGAGAATTTTAGCAGCACTAGATTATGATAGAAATACAAACAAACTGTAGGACAAAATTCAGTATGACTGAAAATTCACCCTGAAAAAATTTAGCTAATTTATCTTTGGTGGCTGTCAAGAGATTAACTCACTTCTGCATTCCCCTACCTTTGCAGTACTGGCTGCTTTGTACCAAAAACTGAATGGCAAACTTTTTGGAGTTCATGGCTTAGCAAAGCCTTGTCCAAATTTAATTTCCAGGGACTCATGGAAGTTTGCAAATTCCTCTGATGAGATCACTTTTACCTAAAAGACTGTACGTATTATGAGCATATATATTTATTTTAATTATATATCTATATAAATTCCTGCTACTGACAGGGCGGCTTCTTTGTAGGAAAAGGAAAAACAAAGTGTCTAGCTAGGTCTGCATATATAATGGCCTATAATCTCAATTATTCTTTCAGATTTCCATCAGGAGAATGTGATCTCATTAACACTGAAGTTTCCACCAAGTGTTTGAATTCACAGTATTCAAGAAATTTTAAGGAAGTGTTTTTAAAAACATATGTTGAATTCTTGGGTTTAACTTTTAAAGTGACTCATCAATGAAACTTCACGGATGAGATCCAGCTCACTTGCAATATGTCCTACCTATGTCAAATAGATTATCTGGGGCATTTTGGAGGAGTTGAACCACATTTCAGTAAGCTCTTTTTTGATGAGAAGGGAGCTAGGATGGGGATGCTGGCATAGGAGCAGGAGCAGCCCAGCTTTGAATGAGCAGGGAAGCAGTTCAGACATCAGGCTTTGCCTGCGAGACATGTTCTCAAACAGTGGAAGGGGAAAGTGTCCATCCAGCCCCCAGCCAAGGCATTCAAATGCCCGACACACCTCTCATCTTCCATGAATGCTGTGTGCCCATTTGGTTTTACACAAGTTGCACCCTGAACTGTGCAGTGCTGCCAGCTCTGCCTCCCACACGGATGCCTGTGGAGCATCCTGGGCAACCAGGCACCTTCCTGGAGGCATGCTCCAGAAAGGACCCATACAAGGAGCAAACAAATCTCAGCAGTTGTCTCTGGACTATATGTTTTTCACCCTCCTGAACATGAAGAAAAGCTCACAAATCTGAGGCAAGTGATTCTCAACGGCTCAAAACCAGCAAGCTGTTAAGCCTATCATCATGTCTCCTGAAAAATCTCACATAGGCTGTAGCCCAGCTCACTGTTTGTTAATACTGAGTGTTGCAAACACTTTTTGGTCTTGAGGAGTAGTTTTTCTAAAGCCAGTCAAATGATAATTTACAAAAAAAACCCACCACATTGGATTTTGACCTGAACCACCTATAAATAAAACACCAAAAAATACTCCACGTCCTTCATCCGCTTGTGATCCAGCAAAATAAAAATAGAATAACATTATATGAGCCATGAGTCTTATGTCTTGCCATAAAATCTGGCACACTCTACATCATTTTGGATAAGTAATTTCCATTCTACTTTGTTCACTTGCATATGGTGAAGTAGTTAACAAGAACATTTATCCTTTTCCCTTATTCCATCAGTCTTGACATTTCAAGCTATAATTCCCAGTACGTTGAATATACATGTTTTCATTTCATTCATGCAAGAAAAGTGACATTTAACTTTTAAAGAAATAATGATGGTTTGTGAGAAGTTTAAAGAAAGAACAGATTTGGCTTCTGCATTTGTACAGCACAGAACACAACAAGAATCACACCTCTAACACGTTGTATTAAGGAGGGATTAAAGTGGTATGTCTTCGTGTCGCATACATGTAAAAGAGAATTTACTCCAAGCAAGACAGATGTAGGAGCTCTTAAGCAATAAGCTCAATATCGCATCTACTGGAATTTGCTAAAATGAGTTTATCAGTGGGGCACTGTGCCTTTAAATCCTACTCATAAATACCCTACTTTCTGAAGGGTATTTCTTCCATGAGATGTTAAAACAGCTAAGAGTTGGAAGATTATAAAAGAAGATTGAAAGCACTTGATTTGGTTTCTTGCATTCATTTAAACATACAAGACATGTTAAGGAATATAGGTTGGTCATTAGTGGATTTAATATGCAAAAAACAATAAGCATTAACCATGAAAGAAATAAAGTTTTAGACCAGTACTCCAAATGTGTGCGTGTGGGGTGGAGGAACGACCAAGTTTGAAGATTAAGCTTGATGAACGAGGACAAAAGTGGTTTCAGGAAGCATGAGGTATATGTATCACACATTTTATTACACAGTGTAAGTCTTTCATTTCATCATTTTTAAGGGCTGAGGAGTAGCTTGTTCTAGGCATTGATTCAAAGCTTGACTTCTCCATTTCATATTTATTCAGATTTGCTTTCTTCTTAAAGTATCTGAGATAGGTTCAGATCTTAATATTTTCTGGCTATAGTACAAGTAGTACAATGTACTATCATCTACTACTTCTTTCTCTTTCTCTTTCTCTTTCTCTTTCTCTTTTCCAGTAACACATAGTAATTTTTGTGGATTTGGACCCTTTGTACAAAATATCTGAAGTTGTTGTAGAAGAAAGGGAAAGATAATACATAACTTCTGGACTTAATGACTACCATAGCACGAGATTTAACTATCTTTGTGGTCTTCTCAGCCCTCTGTTCAACTGGTTTACTGCCAAGGTCTCACAGATTTTGCAGTGAAGTTGATCTAGAGGGTTGATGAAAGACTACTTCGACACAGCTCTCCTTAAGCTTCAACACTGAAAGACTCCTGCTTTGTGATCTATGCTTTTCAGGTTGTGTCTATATTTCCTGACCTTCTAGACCCAAATGACACTCATAGGAAAGTGTTTGACTTGTCTGAATTCCCTAGTTTTAAGAAATATTGTTAACCATGTTTCTCAAACAGCCAGTAACTCTTCTGAAATAGATTTGATTACTATGAGGTCCAAACAGAGCAGAGAACTCTCCACTCGTCACGTTGGACAAGTCAAATGCTTTCTAGCAGCAGCAGAGTCCTCCCACTAATCTTAGGACAGCTGTTAATAAAATTAGGATCAGCAGAAAGATTCATTAATTCAAGAAAGAGTTAATATGGTGTAAATTGGAAATGTTGCTAGTAGTAGTGAAATGGTCAGCATTTAGCTTACAAAGATCAACCTTTCAGATACAAAAGGTGTCCAGCACCCTTCTTCTAATTGTTTGAAATGTGATGCTTGCTGTATTAAAATCCATCATTAAGAAATTAAAAAAGAAAAATCAGTGGAGGACTTATGCAGGCTGTGGATACACTTGTTTATTATGTGACTTCTGGTAACCAGAGGAGTGTGTGCATCCATATGCTACAGTTATACTCTAGTTAACTTTCAGTAACACTTTTTTTTTTTTATGAGAATAGGAACCTTTAATCAGGATTTGAGGTTTGGTTCTGAAATTGCCATACACCTGTTATTCACAAAAAAAAAAAGTATCTGTGGTGCAGATTTACTCATAATGTGTTATGATGGCAATAGCAGGTTGCTAACAAAATACAAAGGAAAGGCAATATCTACTGGATGTGTTCTCTTGTATGAGGTTAATAAAGTTGACTGATTAGGAATATCAGTTTGCTTTTACCAACATCTGACTGTGTTAGTATGCCACAATATAATCTATGTGAATGTATCCTTCAATGCTCTGTCATTGAGACTC
Organism: Apaloderma vittatum; assembly: GCF_000703405.1. NCBI lineage: Eukaryota > Metazoa > Chordata > Aves > Trogoniformes > Trogonidae > Apaloderma > Apaloderma vittatum. The sequence continues at coordinate 86,448 of NW_009723256.1, forward strand.
TAATTCAGTTTTAGTCAGAAAACAATTATAAAATGAGTTGGCCTTTATGTTGCACTTCATTTTTGTAATGCTTCATGCATCATCAGCTCTCTGTGCATTACATGTCTCCATCCCCGTTTTACAGACAAAAGAAGCTGAAGCATTGTCCAGTACTGAAGCAATGCATTAGCTTGGCCAACCTCATACCGATAGCACCACAAACACAACAGATACAATGAGCTTCCAAAGCCTTACCTCTCATGTAAGGGGTTTCTTTTCCAGGGTACACTCAGTAAATCCTACAGCTAGAGGATGTGACAGAGAAATGCTTAGAAACGTGAAAGAAAAGTGTTCTGGGCTCAAACCTGGAGCATAGAGGGGGAGCATTTCCAGAATCCCTTACTTTGGCCTTGTAATGGGCTTATAAGGCAGAAAATGCTTCTGATGCACAAAGAATGACTCCTTGCCTTTCAAATTCAACTGGAATATGCTTATAATGTGCAATCAATATCCTATGTATGCTGAGGGTACCAGTTAGTTGTTGAGTGGGAAGGAGAAGCCTGGAGCTGTCCCAATGTCACGGATCAGTTTTGCCATGTTTACCCCAAAGCTTCCACTGAGAGGGTTGTCCTACCACTCTGGCCAGGCTACCTGGGCAATTTGTGTCCTTTCTTTGTCAGGAAGATGAAAGAAAGAGAGGTGTCAGCAGAAGGGAGGAAAACAGTGCTGACCTTATCTGGCCTAAGTGTCAACGAGGATGAAATACCAAGGATTGAAGCTTCACAAAATAGACATCAGCATGCCTCTCTTTGTTTCAGCCTTACAGTGGTTAAGTGGGTCGTTGTCATGCCTTCTCTGTCAAGAATGTAAAATTGTCATATTGAAGGCTAATGTAACGTGTCAATTTATTTTATAAAGGTACCGTGTAGGTTTCTAATGTGATATAGATGTTAAGTAATACGACAAGAAAGGCATTACTACAACACAAAGATACAAATTTTCTGCCATATTAGCACTTTTTATATTCCAATAAAAAGACATATTGTGGTTGAGAAGTGTGTATCAAATCTGAAAACCTTGAGCTTTGATTTCATCCAGTTTGCAAAATTTGGCTCAATCTGATCTTCTTCTGTATTATATTTGCTGCTATCCAGAACAATAGTTTGGCACTCTCTAACTGGTCCATTGCTTTAGATGGCATGGCTTTATCATTTCCAAGAAGCTTACAATGAGCAAACTAGCTTAAGACTTACCATATCTTAAACTGTTTTCAGCCTGAAAAATTAAAGTAACTATAGCCAAATTATTATAATGCTGTGGTTTGCTGTGGTTTGCTCTGGTTTGCTTGCTTGCTTTCTGTTTGCTGTTTATCACTTTTCCCTTGTACAAAATGTTTGTTGTGATGTCAGACTGTGAGAAGATACTGTAAAATTACTATATGTCGATCACTTCTCTGGACAGTAGTTTCTTTTTGCAAGAAGGTTTGTGTGATCTGACATGCAGCGAAGACATCTTCTAGGATCCATTTTACTGACAGACCACAAGTACATGCAGACCCACTTTGACTTTTGGACTTAGAGATGTAGAAAGCAAAGCACCTGTTTAAATAACTTGCTGAATCATGGCCACAGTGAACTGAAACATCAAAAAAAAAAAGAAGTAAATCCAGGTATATAGCTTAGCAGAATGAAAACACTGTAAAACTGAACAAAGAATTTACTGAGTGAATCTCGTCTCTTTGTGTCTGCTTTTGGAACAGCTATGGCCACATCTTGCTTTTTTAATATTTATTTGTTATTTCAGTGTAGTCAGCAACTACCTTTAACAGTTTTATTTTTGTTCTCCAGTTTGATTGTTTAACATTTGCGATTTATTGCTTGATGGGATACCTATGGAAAGGATTGGAAAGATTCCCATTGGCTTCAAAGGACAACGAATTGTGCCTGGAGCTCTGGTATAGCAAAGCATTTAGACACATGTTTAAACATTGATGCTTTCAATGGGAGTTGAGCACATGTTTAAGATAAAGCATGTGCTATGGGCTTTGTTGCATAGGGAAGCACTTCAGCACATTTTTAAATGCTTTGCAGAACTGGCACTACAACCACCTCTGCTGTTTGTTACATTTTTTTATTTTTACCAGAAAAATAAATGAAAGCACTAAAAGAAGTTACTGCTACTTTACAATAAAAATATATCTAGTTTTGAATGGGCAGATTCACCTTCTGTTTGTCCATAAGAAGGTTTAGATACACTGTGATCTGTTTTTGAAGAGGAGAATTTAACCCTATCTTAATAGCAGATGAATATATTTTTTTCCATCCATTTTCAGCAATTGTAGTTTGACACTTAAGGTGTTATTAATGTGCACATTCAAGAATGTCTAAGGCCCTCAGTAGTTCTCTATCATGAAATGCCCTTTTTACCATGTAACAACTTCTGCCTCCTATTCACCATCCATTTTTAGTGGTCTACCTGTTATCACTTCAAATACTTTCCAGGGAACGAAGAAGGAACAAGAATGCTCAAAGAAACGTCTTCTTCTCAAAGTGTGTATGTTTTCACTAAGATTTTCTCAGCTCCTTACTCCCACACACCTTTCCCCATGAAAGTGAGAGGTATGTGCTTCTGCCAACTATTTAGCCTTCATTAGAACTAAATATAAGCTCAAAGGGACAGTCAGGAAATGCAAGATGCTAAGGCTTAAAAATTTGCTTTTTTCGCCTTGGAGAACGGAGCCTTTACCATGCGATGTGAATACACTGGCAAACTCACCAGCAGACAGGAGCTACACAAAGTGCCAGTGAGTCCAAAGCTCAAGAAGATAGTATTTTTTCACCAGTGAAGCACACAAAGAGAAATATTCCCCTTTAGGGGAAAGGAAAAGGGGCCGATCATGATCCCTGCTCACAAAATCTCTGACAGAAATCATGCAGTTTCAGAAGAGCAAACCTGTACCATTCACGTATGAGCTTATCTTTGAGCTTCAGTAGAGAGATTAGCGAATATTTTAAAATAGTTTCAAGCTGTCTTAGGCACTTCTAACTGGTTTGACTACACTTACACTGCAAACAACATGATTTTAACCAACCTTATAATGTGTTTACTCTGTAGCCCAAACATGTGATTTCAATTCCTATAGACATATCTAGCCTAGCCATAATAGCTGGGCAGCCTGATCGAGTTAGAGCCCGAGATTGCCCAAAAACCTGACTTGACACTCTGGCATGATCCAAGCTGAGCACCCGCTATGCTCCTGTCAGTATCTCTGCTCACTTATTTAAAAACTGGCTTGTATATAATTACCCCCAATACAGCTACGGATTCAGATTACAGAAAAGTGTAACCTTGAGAACACCCATGCACAAGGTCACGCTACTTTTAATGACACTGATAATAAACCACACTAAGATGCGTCAGACCCAAACTCTAAAAAAAGATAGCTACTGATACTCCAAATCTGAATATAAGCTAGGTTGGATGAGGCTTTGAGCAACCTGGTCTAGTGGGAGGTATCCTTGCCCATGGCAGGGCAATTGGAACTAGATGATCTTTAAGGTCCTTCTAACTGAAACTATTCTATGATTCTATGAAATATATGAAAATAAGATACACAAAAATGCAAGGGACTAGGAAAGACGGGACACTACACAGGTTCTCTCGGGTTTTAAGCTGCTTCCGGCTTTGACTTTGTGGAACGTTTCTTCAAAGCGTTGCTTTTTTGTAAGAAAATACTTGCTTCTTTTGTTACTGTTCCTGCCTGAAACTTCAGGGCTTGTTGCTGTTTTATCAACAAAATGGAAAGAGAACACCAAATTTAACAAACTAAAAATTATGAATAAGTAAAACCTTGTTTCTCATATATACCTACTGCGTAGAAGTTATGAAAACATGTTATTCAAATGGTCTTTTATTTTCCCACCTTTAATTTTTACTTTGTCTCAGATGGTCTGAAATTTTTGCTTAGAAAACTAAAAAAATCTCCCTGAGAAATCTTACCTGACCCAAATTAAAGTTTTCCCAGTTAGTGAGGAGTCCAATGCCGAGCAGCTGGCTGTGTCTCTCTGATGTCCTGACAGCATTTGAGAAGCTCACTGCATCTTCCTGATATCTTGACAGCATTTATTTTCCATTTTATAGCATGTGGCTTTCACTCTTTACATGCTATAGTGTGATGAGCATGAGCTGATGCCATCATCTGAATCTTTGTTTACTTTCTGAACAGCCTTTGAAACCATCACTGGTAAGGCTTCCTGGTAGACTTTTTCTGCTTCTGTCTTGAAAGTGTTACTGGTTTAAACTTGAGACAGAAGACACTCTGAGTAGAAATATTTTGAAGACAAAATAAATAAAAAAGAAAAAGTGGAAAGGAGTCAAACAGGCAATTATTTGTAATTGAAAAAACTATTGATTTTCCTTTTGATACATAGTCTAAATTATCCCTCAAGAAAAGTAGTAATGCATCTTTAAACAGATTTATTGGTCCTAGCTGTAAAAAAGTGGCTTATTTAACTTCAGTGCCATCACATTTTTCTGTTTTTATTTGATACAGAGATAGAATGCAAATGCAGACACTAGAGAGGAGGTTTGATTTGGGCATCAAAAAATTCCAGGTCCTGGAGGGCTCTGGGACTCTTCTGTAGCTTTCATTTTTTTCTCTGTGTTTCCACATCCCCAGGTCCTCATCCCTCCTCTTGGTGTGTCTAAGGGACAGCCTGCTCTGCCACACATGTCCAAGCTCAACCCCCGACAGGAGGCAACATTTGTGCCTGCACAGGGATCTGCCACAAGATGTACGCACGGTTTTCCACTTGAAGTTGTTTCATGAACACTCAGATCGGATGGCAAAAAAAGTCATTCATATCAAATCCAAGATTAAATTATTCCACAAAATAGTAATGCATTATCAGGACTTCATACTGACAGCTGTCCACCAACCTGCTGCTTCTGTAGGTTTGTTTTTTTCGTGGCACTCCTAAAGGTTCATCTGTAAAGGCAGTCCATAAACCAATGTTATGCAAAGGGAAAGTTAAAGGCAGAATTACAGTGTGTTACAGTATAAAAAAATCCTGCAAAAAGGCTATGATTTTCCAAAGTATAACCATGTGTCTGGCTGCCTAGCTGGATCGATGGACGTCAGAAGAAAAGCTCTGCATTGTTCCATTGCCAGTGAAATTTGCACAGTCTCTGTTCCTGTGCCTTTGAGCCTCAGATTCAGGTTTACCTGTATTTGCTAAGGTGCAAGCCACAGCAAAAGTTTGCCCATAGGAGAAGATTCATAATTTTTCTGCAATCCCAGCACTGTCTCCTTCTCCCATTCTTTTCTGAGTCAATCCTCCGGAGTCAAATGATATAGATATATTCACTCTTCAAGCAGTCTTTAGTGGGAGTACCAACTTATGTCTCCTTTTTCTATCCAGAACATATGTGCATAAACTCTATGGGACCCTGATAGCCCTAATACCCCAGTCTTCAGTTTGATTGAAGATGGCCAATGCTTTCAGGTGAGATCTGATAGGCACTGAACCCACTCACAATGATCTGGTCTCTTTTTCTCAGGAAAAACAGGAAAAAAGCTGGGGTGTGTTTCACTGGAAATGCTGTCTCTTGAATATAATATGCTATGATGCTACACAAAGTCTTTAATACAACTACTATGACTTTTACCAGTCTCTTGCAAGAGGAAAAGCAAATATGCATGTACATAATTCTCTTTGAAATAATGTCTTTGTGCTAGGACTGCAATCGGGTAGGAAAAGCGATAAACACAGAGGGCGCAAATACTTGTTCTGGGAGATTAAAAGCGATATTGCTGATATCCCTGGGTGATATAATACGGTGTACAAACCACATAGGCAACAAGGAACTTAAAATCTTTGAAGACTATGTGACCAAATGCTGGCTCCAGCCAGTCAATGTGATGATAATGTGTAAATACATATACATGCATACATGCATGGATGAGCAACAGTGATGTGCTATTATGTGTCAGCTATTGCACTGGGACCCTTGGATGAGATGGAAGACACAAGCATCAATATTGGAGCAGAGAGGATGGGAAGAAGACTATTTGTGTATTATTTTAAGAGTCCATGACAATATCACTGTGGAAAACACAGGATGATACAACAATTCCGTGCTCTTTTTTTCTCTCTCATACTCAAGGACTTGCATACACATCTGCAGTCACTTGACACCTGTGAATAGCAGAGGGTATGGGCAGGACAATTGTGTGTAGAAGACTATAGGCAAAAAGGGCTTTTTATTGCAAAAACTGAAAGTAAAGTTGAATACTCTGGCCCATTGTTTTATGTCCATCCAGTGAGAAAAATACCAAGCAGAGGATATAATATAGCTTATAATGACTTGAAGTTTTTCTCCTGCACAAGAAGTATCCTTCTCGCTAAAGAATACTCATACAAATTGTGCATCATCTCACAGAACAACAGAACCTCAGAATCACAGAATCACAGAATCACAGAATCACAGAATCACAGAATAACAGTTCGAGGTTGGAAGGGACCTCGAAAGATCATCTACCCCAAGCCCCCTGCCAAAGCAGGATCACATAGAGTAGGTCACACAGGAAGTAGGTCACTTCACTCCCAAGTAGAAGCAGGAGAGAGGTTAGGCAAGTGAGAGGTTTCCCTTTTGGCCTTGTGTGGATTGCAATGCTTACGTCCTGGCCATGCCAGGATTTCAGAAAAGGTCACAGTTCAGCTTCTGTTTCACTTTTCCAAGCTGTATCAAGCAGCCTTCAGTCACTAAGGAGGGTCTGACCCAGATTTCCTCCCTTTCTTCTTAGCTCTTTGTCTGTACCTTTCGAGCAGTTACTCCTCAGGCCAACTTTCTGAGCCTCATCATCTCCCTCTCATGCGCCAAAACAATCTTATTGCTTTCAGGTCTTTTCCTCCCTTTGATCTCTCCTTCTCTATGGACATATTGCCCTTCTCCTTCTTTCCTCCCTGATCCCCATTTCTCCTTTCCTGTAGTTCCTCCAAGCTGATTTCTCCCTAATTCACATCCTCCTATTCCCTCAGGTTTTCCCTTTATCGACTCAAGACCCTACTCTCTGATACAAGGCCTTCCATTAGTGAAAAGAATGGGGGAGGGAATGGGGAGAAGGTCTGCAGCTTTTCCAAATGTTGTGTTGTTGTGAATACCTCCCTTATTGTGCCTGTCTAAAATTCAGTTTATACAGGTGGCAGAATGAAATGTGCCATCTCATAATTAGTCCCACATGCACTGCAGGCAATTTATCATCAAAACAATCAGCAGTCACCATTTGATTCAGTGAATAACAGAGATTATCAGAAAATTGAGCTGAGGAGAAGGAGAAGAATAGGATGGAGTATTTTGGGGTTTGTAAATTCCTTTTTTTCTCTCTTTTTTTTTTTCCCCACAAAAATAGTATTTTCCCTGAAAAGTAGTGACCAGCCCAAATGACTCCATTATGAGTAGACTCAAAGGAAAGCTGTTGTCTTGGCCTTTACAACCTTTCTTTACCTCTGAATTTGTTGTATTAGACTTTCTTGTATACTTAATAAACTGCTTCAATAACAGCAATCAGCACAAACATGCTATTTCACTGGCCAGGAGGGTATTCTCTTTCTTAGCTGAATACTGCTGCTTCTCTTTTTTTGTGACAGAAAGACAAATTGTTATGCCTCTTTTGTGCAAGAAAATGTGCACAGCAAATCTGGACACTCATTCATACATACATGCACATTCAAGCACATACACCCCCACATACACACACACACACGTGCATAGCCAAGGGTCTCAAAATGCCTCAGGCAAAAGGAAAGGTGGAGACAATCCCCTACGTGATAACTAAGGATTATTGTAATATTATTTACTGCCACGTTTCACTGCATCACTGATCCTTTTGATGGAGGAATCCAGTAATTGATGGAAAATCAGGATGCCACCAAGCTCTGAGGAAGTGCTGAAACCCAAGCATCAGAGTAATGAGAGATTAAGGGAGAAATGTGTCTGCAGGGAGACACAGCATGGTCGTGCATGACAGCATGTCTACCTCTTCCCTACATTTAGGAATTGTGGAGATACATTACGCAAGGCTCCTCCTGCAAGACTATGCAGGAACACGCAGCAATACAAGGCTTTCTTGCCCTGTATCATGAAAACATGCACTAGAAGGCATAGCCCCTGGTGTGGTCTCCAGCAGACAATCACAAAACAATTTCTGATAATTCTTTGAGCTTCTTGCTACATGCCAGTTTCAGCAATGAAGTAGTGGCAAAACCAAGAAACTATTATCTTACAATCTTCCAAGGACTGCTCAATGTTTCCCCTTCTGCGTTTCAATAGCTGCAACTCTTTTCCACTCCATCCCTTCGCACTCCCTCCTTGTACTGAGACACTGCTAAAAAAACTTACAAGCCAGCCTTTAAATTTTTTCCACCATATGTTATAAACTGATTGTTGCAGTCTATGAGTCAAACTGAGTTTACTTTTTAAACAAATGATGTGTCAATAAGAAGAATGGACTAATGTTAACTTCTATTACCATAGACATGCCTGGAGATGAAGAGTGTTTGATCTATTACTACTTCTCCAGGGCAACTTTCTTTTCCAAGAAAGGCTTGTATTGCTGTGTTCTCTATATCCTCTGTTTCCATTCCATCAATGCTCCTTTTGTTTTAGAGGCTCTTCAGTTAAATTAATACAGTGATCAAAAGAAGATAGCTGAGTTCAGACTGGGCTTAGACAGTAAATCTAAAGTAGCTAGAAAGAGAAATTACACAGGTAGAATGCATCCTTTGAGGCAAAATTTCACAACAGGTATAGGAGAAGGTCATGTTATTTTAGTCACGATGTAGCATGACCTAAGTGACCATTTTAAAATAGCGCAATCTTTTATTACTGCATTGTTCAACATCAGCTCTGTCGTACACTCACCAGAAGCCTAAATATGCCCTCCGTGTTCTGCTAAATAACACAAAATGTCAAATGAAAACAAAACATTCCCATATCCCACTCCAGACAGTGAAAGTCATCTGTGTATGAAGGTCTTGCATGCACTCAAACACCGTTTCCTAAAATCCTGACCTTTTTTCTGGGAACAAAAAAAAAAAAAAAAAGACACCCAGTAACACACAAATGCACGGTGTCATCAAGGGAGAAGGCAGAGTCTATGTGTCCATGTGTCCATAGGTCCATGCAGCAAAGGAAGAGCAGCTGATCATGACCCTTCCCCACACTTGCCCCTCTCTCTTTGGTCCTTCCAAGTAGTCCCATTACTCCAAACTGCAGGGAGGTCTTGAGCAACACCCATACTCTTCTCCATGTGGAGAGAGGCTAGATAACCTAGCTTACAGGCACGGGTATGCTCTTACTTACAAGGCACAAAGATCAAGGGTCATGCTCCTCCACATGTGTGTGGGTGGTCATTTGTTAGAGCAGGTGCCCAAGGAAAGTCTTAAGCCCACTGTAATAGGCCCTGTTGTAGCCAAGCAGGCTAGAAACTGGAAGACATTTGATAAAAAGTCTCATTTTTAACACCTTTGTAAACTCTATATGGCAAGCCGTGCCAATAGATGCATAACAAATGGACTAACTGGAGCAGTCCCTATCTGCATCGATCAGACCATGGAAGCTGTAGAGGTGGATTGCTCACCTGACGTTTTCACACCAGCACTGGTGGGCTGCTGACACTGGAAGCAACAGTACTTCACCAATGTCATCACTTAACAACATAACTTGACAGCATCTATGGAAGTGATTAGCAAAAATCAACATAATACCCACAGCAGCATTAGTATTGAAAATTTTCATCTTCAAGTCGTGGTGGGGGGACACAGTATGTGATGAATTGTAATGATTTTGCTGAAGTGCTCTCACATGACGTACTGTGTTTGTACAGCATGGGTGTGTGAGACTATGCACACACATGTAATTTAATAATGTGAATAATATTACATCAATACCAGTAGTTTCCTGCATTCTCCTAACAATAACATGTCAATCTTTCTGTGATCTCTTCTTAGACCTAGAGAAAAGACAAATTTCCAGAAGCTACCACATGGGGAGGGGTGGAAAGAAGGGGGGGTGCATTCATTTTGATTTCAAAGCACATCAGCATGTCTTCTGTGCCCAAAGGGTCATCATGTGTAGAGTCACGTAAATAGAGACTGCTTAAAAAAATAACTTGAGGTCACTCAGAGTCAGACCCTTAGGTTTGAATTACAGATAAACACATTTCAAAGTGCAAACTTTGGAAATAAGGTAAAGGGGAGAACAACCTTACATGGCACTTCCATCAATTTTGATAGAGCAGTTTCAATTTTCAGTGTAATAATTCAAAGGTCTTGTGGCTTTCTGACAGCACTAAGCTCTCCTTCCCTCCTCCTCATTCTCTGTCGCTCCCTCTAGTGCTCTGTGCACACTCTGTGTTACCCATTTGAAACCTAAATGATTTATCACATCCAAGTGTATTTTCAAGAGCTCTTCCATATTCTTTAGGCAGCATTTTCCTGAACGAGAGATCTGTTTGGGGTCAGGGTGGCAGATGCATTTGGAGGCAGCTGGCAAAGTACAAATAAAAGTACTGTGTGGTGCCTGAGATCAATCCTTCTCCTGTCTATAAATACTCTAGACTCTACAGCAGGTGACGATGGGCAAAGTCCTCCATTCCTTCACTAGCAATGATGACAGGGAAAACCTGAGGAAGATCTTCAAGAGTGTTCCACTGGTCACTCTCCACTCCACTGTCCCAAGCCACCACTCTGCTTCTCATCATCTGGTGAAGCAGAAAGCTTACCAAAGGCCTTGCTTGCCACCATATGACATTATATCTCTGCATTTACCTTTTCAATCACATTAATGTCAATAATGCAACAATCTTTTTCTTTTATAAAAGTCTTAACCTGGCTTGTGTATTTATTTAGTTTGCCAAATTATTTATGCACCTATAAAAATGCAGACTAGGCATTGCTACAACACAGACAAATCCTATTTATGCTGATCTCAAAGAGTTCTGAGCTCACAGTTATGGGTCCTTGATAGCGCTGGCTCATTACTGCACGTTTTCTAGCAGCCAGAGGTGAATGGGTGGATTCCAAAAGGAATCCATCTGTGTTTTCCACTTTAACCTGAAGTCCATTATTTCCCATTGAACAGTCTCACTCCCCTCTTGCTGCTTCCAGCCAACCTCATAGTATTTCCAGACTGACGAAAACAAGTAACGCTGACATATCTCCAAACGCTGTGCTGTGATATTTCCAACTCATCTCAGCTACCAGTTCAGCAAATGTTGGGAATGTGTAGTACTGCTCTGAAGTAAGAGTATTCACAAGCTTTCTTTGGACTATTTGGTGAAACCTACCCTGAAAACACTGGCAGTTTTGTCCACCTGAAGTCTGGAGAATTAGGCTGTATGTGGTACTCCAATAACAACACTAAAGTAAGGAGTATTATTAAAGGCCAGTTTAATTTTTGAATGTATCATATAACGCACTGCAAAAGTAGCAAGAGATCAAGCAAAATATCCATTATTTAATTTGATTTGAAGCCAAAGTGGTGGTGATGTTGAAGAACATACTTCCCACCCTGAATGGAACTTCCTTTATTCAATCCTTCCAACTTCATCAAAACTTTCCACTCTCTCTACCTTCGTCCGTCTCTTTCTTAGCAAATATATTACAGTCTCAGAGGGTCCTCCCCTCTTCCTCTTTCTTTCTTTGCCAGACAAATGAGGAACACTCTTAACTTCTTTATAAGCCACGTTCTGTTTCCATTTCCACCCTCAGCTGCATCTTAACAGCTCCAGGAAAGTTAAAGTAGCAGCAGTAATGGCAGAATCTCATTTAGACATCAGTGTCATTGTCACCTGAATTCTTCTTTCCAGGTAATATTGCCCCTCCTTTTTTGCTCAATAAGGTGGTGATTTCACATCAAAGGTTACCATGACAACATCATGGCAGACATATTTGCTTGGTAGGTGGGTTAAAACAGTTCTTCAGCACTATATGCCAATTAACATTACTACCCAGAAACTCTTAAAAGAATCACTATTTCAGTCATTAAAAAGGTACGTGTGAATACAAGATTTACTAAGCCTGAGTGGATGTGATCAATAATTTACATATTACTGGATAACAAGTAAAGAAAACAAAAATAACAACCTCAGTTTCAAGATATATGTAGCTGTTCTATGAAAGTAAATATCTTAAAACTTTCCTGCTATATTTTATGATGCTATATAAATATCAGAATAGGTTTATAAGTTGAAAAGAGAACATACCAATTCTAAAATCACCACTCACAGCACTTAGTTTATGTAGTTAAATCTCACAGCTAAGAGGATTCTGCAGACAGTTGCGCTCCTGCTCAGGAGGCAAATGACACAACTGCCTTTGCAACACCCATGGTAAAAAAAAATCAGCCAGGAAAGGCAGACCTACCAAAACACATTCAAAGATAGTGGGAGTAAGAGGAGTCATCACAGGCATTAGGTGCAACACAGCCTCTGTTGGGTAGCATAGAGGGACTTAGATGAAGAAATTCACTGCAAAAGATCATCATGGCATTGGCGTCTTACTCTGTTTCCCTCGGTGCTCTGGGCTTCTTTTTCCGTGCTTCTACCTGACCAAAAACCTCAGAAGAAAGTTCTGTCTCTCTTCTTTTCTGGATGAAAAGGTCACTATGAAGAAAGGTAGTTTTGCATCCTGTACTGAACTGACCACATATCTCTGGCACCAGAAGTTAGGTTGCATCCAGCGAGGGGCCACATTGTAAAACCAGATTAAAAAAGCAATGCCTTCACATCAGGTATCAACTGTGCTTGAACTTAAACCTCTTGACAGAAAATTTACCAGTACCACAACTACTTGGCAATGTGATCCATTTGTTGGCCTACTCCCAACTGCAGTAAACTGGGGTTTCTGTAACCCCGATGATTGTATAGGACTCAAAAGCGGTTTTATTAAACATTTCTGTGAAGTGCTCTATGAATTTTTTCAGGTCTCCCCTCAAGGTCAAGAGAAAGCTGGGTCCCAGTTATTTTCCAGATCATTGTTTCTCATGAAATCTGGTTATCATAAAGACATCAATGGAAAGGGAAAGGAAGGTTTGATAAGCTTCTGCTCTTTCCTGCATTTCAGTAGTAATTTATTCAGGGTTATGGTTCTTAGACAGTATACAAGGCAAAGTTGGCTTAATCTGTGCAGTCTTATTCTTACATCGTCCAGAAATAATTCATTTGTCATCAAGAGATCTTACTGAGACAACATAAATAAAGCCATGGAAGAATTATATAGTCAAAAGAGGACCCAAGCTTTCGTTTAAAGAAATGCACACCCTGATTCCAAAAGCTTCTCCTACTCCTAAAGAACAAGACCAAAATAAATTATAAGGAATAAAATGTCTTCTTGACAGCTCTTTGGTACTTCATGAGAAAATCTGAGAGGAAAATATGCACCCAGTGATCATCTGACAGAACAGGTCAACATTTAGTTTTCCCAACCACTTTCTAAGCTACTGTTTGGAGTGACGGCATGGAAGACAATCATTGTCTCCTATTAGAGTCTGTTCTTGAATAGCTGCTTTGACCTGAGATCAAATCCTTTATAGTCCCAGTGGATGTCTCCTGGAGTAGTGGTGAATTAAGGTATTAGAAGTCTGTAGGAGGACAGTGCAGGTGATCTGGAGAAGTGCTTGCTGATCTGAGGGGGAATCAGGCAACCTCTTAGGAAAGACTGCATAGCTGGTGGGGGCAGCCCTCACTCATTTTTTGCCAGGTCATGGGGCCAAGGACTGCAGCTGTGCTAGGGAAAACTCCTGAACAGCTTTTCCCCAAGCTCAGCCAAAGAGAAAGAGCAACAAACTAAAAACAGGCAGTGGATTCCCTCAGACACTTTAGGAGAAATATTTCTACTGAGAGTCCCTTTGCAGTCTACTTTGCCTTGCCTTTTCTCTTGTCTTTTCTCTTTTTTCTTTTTCTTTTTCTTTTTCTTTTTCTTTTTCTTTTTCTTTTTCTTTTTCTTTTTCTTTTTCTTTTTCTTTTTCTTTTTCTTTTTCTTTTTCTTTTCTCTTTTTCTTCTTCTGTTTCTTTTTATTTTCTCTTCTTTCTTTTTCATTTTTTTTAACATTTCCAATGTTTTTTCTGAGCCAGAGCTTTATTTAAGGCTGCTGGCTGGGAGCCCCTGGGAGGATTCCCAGTCCCTTGGGTGGATTCCTGGTCCCTATACATCGCAGTATTATGAGTGTGGCCTCCTGCCTTGTCAGAACTTAAAAGAGCCCATGTGCCCTGTTACCATCAATCACATTGGATATTTGTAATTCAGTCCCCCACCAATTACCCAGGTCTTAATTCCCAGTCCTAAGCTGTATCCAAAGCTTTCTCTTTGCAGAGAAAGAAGAATATCTAATTTAAAACCAAAGTTTCCCCCACTGTAACATTTATGTATACAGTGCATTACTGCTATTATTTTCTGCAATACAGCTATTTCACACAAAAAAAATATCTTTTTTATAAGCACTTTGTTCTCCACTTTTTTCTTTTCCTTTTATGTTGCATATACCAACAGGGGCCAACTTTATTTCAGTATTGACTTGAATTTTGATGAATATGCTTCTATTCCATTTATTCTTTATTTGTGCAAAAGCTAGGTAGTATTTTTTTATATTGTTTCCCACTTTCTTTTTGATTAAACTGTTATATTTGATTTTCCAGAAATAAAGCAGTACAGAGATAGAGAGAGTGAGAAAAATATATCATCCTTGATTTTCTCCTGACTCACAGCTCTGTAAGCTCTGACCCAAAAGCCCACCTTAACTTACTGGAAATAAGTGCCCAAAGGGAGTCATCACAGAGGAAGCTCTTCAGGAAGTGACTACCCAGAGTGCTAACCACAGCAGAATAAGGTCTTTTCCATCTAAAATTAACTGAAATGCTCATACAAAAATACTAAATCTACTATAATAATAGATGACCCAAGTCGGCCCTTTGAAATTGAATTGCCATAATCAGTATCAATGGTCAAAAGTGAAAGGCCACTCAAAATTCAGTGTCAGGAAAAATCTAGTCTGTACAAATTCAGTGGATAGACTGTATGCCTGTTTTACCTTTGCACATAACTTTCCAAAGTTCTCTTCTTTGGGGATGAGGGATTCCCCATTCTTTGTTTCAGTTTAGGCAGAAAGTATGTTGAGCAAAATTATTGCCACCTCCAATACACAGGGCATATGTATAATAAACCCTCCCTTTTTGCTATGTGTCAACAACAGGATTTGGCAGTGAACTAAACCCAGGACTGTAACATCTTCACTAAATCAGCCAGCAATGGGAGCGTGATTTCACCAGTGCCGTGCGCTAAGGGAAAGGAATGTACTGTTGCTTATTTGAGCACCCCCGTGGGACATGACTGAAACATCCTGGGTAGAAGGAAGCAGGTGACATTACTGTAATTAAGACCATCCAGCATAACCCTGAAAAGTGAACCTGATCCTACAACCTTCATACACTTTCTTTCATTCTTCCCTGCTCCCTTTCACAGCCTGTCCAGCCCAAAACCAGTGTGGGCAACCCTCACCTTGGGGTGCGTGGTGACTGCTTGGGCTGGCCACCAGTTACCAAGCTACTACCTTTCAGTTAAAAATGCCGGCAGCAACAACGAGAGAAACATTAATTTTCACAGAATGAAGATAGGAGAAAAAAAGCAGACAGTGAAACACTTCTTTTTCTTTTAGAGTAGAAAGCTTCAGGCCAGATGAACTGGGTCACAGGCCATCCTTGTGGTCTTCTTTGTGGGAATGACAGGCATTAGAAACAGATCCTGCCTGCTGCTAACTATTGCAGCTCACCCTTCCATTTGCCTGCATCTGTCAAAGAAAGACCCTCATTTCCATTTTAACCACTGAAGAGGCGTGGTGAGTAGGGTTCCTTATTTGCATGGTGGCTGCTCCCAACCACAGCCCCCGGTATGAGTTGAACTCCCAGCTTGTTTCACATGCAACCAGTTGAGGTCTGTCTGTGGGCTCCCTGCAGACCCGTCGGAGTTCCCCTGCTCCCTTCTGAGTCAAGAAGCATCCGGGGTCCTGCAGTGGGATCTAGGCTGAGTACAAGCCAAGGAGCCCTGCTGAGAAGCAGGGCACATGGCTGAGGCCTTGCCCTGAGGAACACAGTCTAACTCAGCGAGTTACAGCAAAGTGCAGAAATCATGGCTAAACAAGAGGTAGTGCATTCCTGAAAGCCCCAGAGCAGATCAGTGGCCAGGAAGAGAGCCCTGTCTCCCTCAACAACGTCCTTTGCAATGTCAGCCTTCATCCTTTTTAAGCTCGTTCTGCCCTTCTCAGGAACCAGAAGTGGCATTTGTGCCTTGAATGAGCCTGTGAAAGGCCTCCAGGCTGTCGAGCTATCAGCTGTCATCAGTTGTGCTTCCTCTCCTTCAGGTCTCTCAGAGTGCTCCTGCATCCCAGGGCCACCAACCCGCTCACTTTGCAAACAAACAGCCTAAACCATGCCGACCGGCTGCCCGCTGGGAGGGTAGCCTGCCACTCAGCTGGAAAAGGCACAAGAACCTTACAACAGAAAGTGACGGCCAATTTATTTATTTGCTCAGTAAAGGAGCAGAGTGGTAGATAAAAGTCGCCAGTGCAGAAGTGGAGTAGAGAAGGCCAAGCATCCCCTTGTGCTCCAACGTGGTCTGTATCAGATTTTCACTTCCTAGCCCCTGATAGCTCACACATAAATGGCTGCTAACAGACATATGTGCATTGCCCTGATGCTCCTTCTACAGAATCAGCAGGCAGAGCAAGCCCAGGCATTAATAACACTGCTGCTGCAGCATCTCAACACTGCCTTGGCCAAGACTCACCTCCTTATCAGAGGAAGTGATTTCAGTTCACAAATGCAGAAATTGCTAAAATACGTATTTCCAAGTACAGCCATGAAGAAGGTTTCTTTGAAACTGTGACTGACCACTGAGGCAGTAAGTGCTAAGGTATATTTGAATAGGGATTTCTAGGAATCTGATTTCACCCCTAGATTCATAGGAAGATCTAACACTACCATGGGGACAATAAAGCATTTACAACCTGTCTGCTAAATCTACAAGACAATTGTAGATTAAGTCATGAGGAAGTTAGCTATCCAGCTGTTATGTAAAGCTTTCTAAAAGGCAGTGACATACATTTAGCAGCCATCTCAAAATGGGAATATCAAGAGAAAACGTTTTTGCAATAGCTCTCCTTGCTATTGCTGGCCTCTCTCCCTATGAAGGGAGCAGTGTCTATGGGACCAGTGTTTGGAAAGGTAAGCTTGAATAGCAATGTCAAAGGGTAATTGGCACAAAAGAGATCCCTACATTTGGAACAAGAGGAATTAAGTTTTCTTAAGCACATTGGGACCACAGAGGGCTTGTTGTTGATAGACCCACAAGTAGTAATATTACCAGGTTCACACCAAGGGTCATAGCATGCAGTGAGACAACAGTTCCGTAGAGCAATAAGAGCGGGGTCGTGACTTCTGTGTGCAACTGATTGATCCTCAGAGTTCAGATCTGTGAGATGCAAGGGGAAAAAAAATGTGTATTTCAGAGCATTCATTTACACTTGGCTTTGAAAGGTTTTTATTGAGGCAATGATCATCTCACATTTTTACTTTTCAGTTGCTGCCTGAAAGCCAGTGAAGGGATTTGAAATGATACATGACCATGGGATTTTATTAGGAGAATGAACTAACGTACAATTTACAAACAACGTAAAGATTTGTAGCTTTTCCTCTCAAGGGCTCATGTATGGAGTCTGGTATCTAGTTTCTGTTCTGCAGGACAGAACCTTGAAGCCTTGCAAAATGACAGTAAAGCTATGTGCCACCACACCAGTGACTCAGTTTACATTTATCAAGTAGAAAAGTGCATCCAAGTCAGTTTTCCATTGCATTGGTCCTGAGCCACAACTCCCAGAATGGATTTGAAGAACATTTAAGACAATCTGAAGGCCAACGAGGTGCTTTAAATGATACTTCCTGCCATAAACTTCTGGAGTTCCCTAAACTGTTATTCTAATCCCAATCCTCAGCACAAGCTGTCTCGGTTCCTTGGTAGCCTGCTGTTTCTTTACCACCTGAGGGGACCATGTCTTGTGAGGTATACTCAGATGCCTCTTTAGAGTTACATTTATATTTCTGAGGATGGTAGAAAATATCCAGACTCAAGCTTTAAGGAGTCCATGGCTCCAGCACACAACCTTGAATAAGCCTGTTGTGCTTGCTGGAAATGTCTGGGAAGCTCAACAGAAGTAATTCTGGATCTGCTGAGAGTTTTGAGTCATTTCAAGCTGTTCTGTGCAATGTCCAAAGGACATCCCCTTAGAATGCTGACCAGGTTTATACAACAAGAAGAAATTTCTAAGTTTTGAATAAACACAGAGGTAGGGCTTCGGGAGTTTGGCCAGTTCTAAAGGAACACAGCAATCAATAAAACTTGTAGCTACCTACTCTTCTACCAAGTCTCTGTGCCTGTACTCAGGGAGCTCACCGTAGAACTACACACAGACCAGATTGGTCCGATCAATACTGCAAGGTGGCATAACACAACACTATTAATGCATCTGGCCATGTTGAACTCAACAAAAGTTCTGCCATTTACTTCAGTCAAGCTAAGATTTTACCTAATGTGTCTTTTCCAACTCTGGTATCTGTGATCCTGAGCACACTGCTAAATTGGCAATGGGATCTGCCAGCCCTCACAGTCTCTGATTTGTCAAGTACTCTATTTGTATTCACCACATCTCTGTCGTGTAAAGGATTCCAGTAATAAGCTATTAAAGACATTTAATGTTACCAATTTAAAACTGAAAAACACAAACTACTGAGGTGGTGAAGTTGCCAGAAGAGACACCAGGCCCTATGTTAGAATATCTGATTCATCAACTCCTATATGTGCAAAGCCTGCAGATTAGATAATTATGGCTTCATCAGTGAATAGTGTGTTTATTAGACCCAAATTTGGTGCAGTAATAGAAGTGGAACTGAAACTGACGTTATCAGAAGTGTTCACAGAGAGACTGTCATGGTACGAAGGGCTGGCAAATGTGGACAAATAAGGATGGCTTATTAAAACTCAGTTTTTGTGAGGGATGCACCCATTTTCAATGCAGCTACCTAATAGCTACTGTGCAATATTTTGGTGCAGTAATATTACACAGCAATTAAGATATAGAAGAGGACTCAGTATACTGGTTACTCAGCAAAGCTCAAAATTCCAGCTTGACATTTAATCAGCAATACCATTTTCCAGTAGTTTCACTGGAGCAAGGCTCTGAAAATTCCTGTCTTCTACAGCTCTCACAGATTCCTACGATGATTAACATGCAGAAAGTCTAGGTGTTTGGCTCAGCTTATGTAGTTGGTGCAATCCCAGTGAAAGGTTTCTTCTGTTTGGTTCTGTCTCTCATTCTCAGTTCAGGTCAAGACTTCAAGTAGCCCTGCATGTATATCTGTTCATTCATGGACAATTCTGACAATAAAGTATTTCTGGTTGATTGGTTGGTTAAGTTGGGGTTTTTTGTCAAATATTTTTCAAATTTTCATCAAGCTGAAAGGTGATAGCAAGTATTGCTTTGTGTCAAATTCAGTGTCTAGCATGATTCAAAATGTTCATCTAGTTTGGGAGTTTGTATTTCTTTTTTTCTTTTTTTTTTTAATGAAGTATATTTTTTGAGAACAGCATCTACTTAAGCAATATTGAGACACTTTAATTTGGGCAGGGATCAGAAGACTCCAGGGGTACCTTCAGTCTATTATTCAGTAATTCAAAATGTCAAAAAAATCTTTCAGAAGTCATTCAAAGCGATCCTGTGAATTGATAGAAATACATCATTTTTTCCTGTTTAACTAAATCTATATTTTTCAGGATGAAAAATTGACTGGAAATTTTCATCCAGCTCTAATTGAAGTTTTTCCTCTGAAAACATTCATAGAACTACACTTCTGATTTTGCCCCTTCAGGAAATAACCTGTTTGCAAGTCAATTTATCAAAATTACACTTTCCAATACAGAAAATAATAAGGTCTTTCAGATACCTTTCTTGCACCACTTTTAAAAGCAGTAGAATTAGGAAGAGGAGAAAAGAAAGACATGACAATGATGTATTTTGGAGCTTCTTTAAGTCTTTAGAATCACATTCTTCAGCAGGGCTCTGTTTTCATCACTAAATCAATCTGATTTTATTTCTACGGGTCATACAAGTTCAGATAAACTTCAAGAAGTAGCTCATGTCAGTCACATTCCTTAACTGTATAAAACTTGTTTAAGAAAATGCAAAAGGCATTCAAAAACTATTAACACACAATAATATATCACCATTAAATATTTGAAAATAATCTATTCTTTTCATGAAGAAAAAGAAGACCTAACTATGCTTAGTATATCTTACCTCTCAATAGAGTTTTCACTGGTTTCTTAGAAGTCAGAAAACAAGCTTTTAACCCAAATGTTGACATGTTTCATTCAATAACAATAGATATATTTGGAATATTTTATGAGGCAGTGCAGTCAACGCAGATTCTTTTGTTTATTTAATTATTTAATGCTTGGACAGTGCTTTGCAGGCATAATATGCTATTATTTCTAGCACTACTTGTGTTTACAGCATTATCAGCAAGATATGAATAAAAAGCTCTCAGCTTTGCGAGCAATTTTCTTGATTAATTTCTTTGTATAAAGCAGCAGAGGGAGCTCATACATTATTTTTGGTGTACTGCACAAAAATGATAAATTACGCGTGTGCACACACATGTGCACGCGCACGCACGCCTGGGTGACATGGACCCATCTACGTGTGTGCACGTGCAGCCAGCTCTGGGACGAAATGCACAGCTCTGGTGGCTGTGCCTGCACTAGTCCTGAAGGCCAATAGGAGCAGATATGTACAGCGAAAGAGTTGGGAGTGAGCACCACGTGCCCACAGCACACACCTCACTTCACCTTCTGGACTACCTACAGCCTCATCCCATGGGCTGAGCCACCCATTTGTGGCTTGAGCAAGTTCAGCGGACTTGCAGAGCACTTTTTCCAGCTCGATTTTACGCAAGAGGAACCCAGCTGGTACTTTCTGACATTGCTGCGGGATGCAAATAAAGTTCAGCCGGCGAGGGTGATCGGGAGGCATGTGTCAGCAGCATGCTCTTGATCCAAACCAAGTCACCACTGCCAAAGCTGTATTAGAAACTTCTAGATGCCTGACATAAGCTGATTTTCAGGCACATAAGAAATTAGATGGATAGCTTCAATTTAAGCAATTGCGTTCTGCCTGAGTGGCACGTTAGGCACCTACAGGCTTTTTTTGAATTTTCTCCTCAATCTCTGCAATTTTTGGCAGGAGATGTTTAACGCTGGAGGTACACTGAGAAAGAAATGCTGAAGTCAGGTAAAAGACTGGACAAACTTCCTAAAACTTCTTGTTTGTGTCTGGCTGAAAGAGCTCTTGGGAATGTAGGCCATCAACTGGCCCCCTGAAATCTGTAAATCTGAGGTGTAAGGAAGGCTTAACAGAGTTACACTTAGCAACCTCTGGCAAACCCTGAAAATAATTAGTCCTTTAAAAGTATGCAGCATGTTTCCTCTTCAAGATGTTGAGCCAGTCAGTGCCTCGAGAGCATGGTTTGGCTTCCTGAGGTGCTCCCATGAACATCTAGGAGGAACTAATGTGTGGTGGGTAAAGTGGGGACTGCACTTTTGTGGAGAGGAAAGCCATAAAGGAGCAGTTAGTTTGATGGAGTATCCACACACATACTGATGAGCATCCTTGAGGCCAAAGACTGAAAATAGTGGGAAAACTGGCCTTTTGGTACCTTTTTCTTCCAGGCTTGGCAGACATACGTTAAAATTTGCACTATGATTTGGTGCTTTTGCCTCCAGAACTGGACTGAGTAGACATCAAAATGGCAATAACGGGACTGAAAAAATGAGCAAAGTTTAGGAGTGGGGAGGGATGGCAGCAGGGATGTGGGGTTTGAGGTGGGAAGATGAGACAGTGAATGGCACAAACGCTTTGTGGGGTTTTTTTTTAAAAAAAACCCTTTCTGAGGGGTGCTTGAGGCAAAAGGAATAGATTTGGGAAGAATTACTTGTCATATCCAAGCCACCTGGCCAAATCCATAGTAAAAAGCCCATAAACCATCGTAGTGAGAAAGAGAAAGCCACATTGTTTTTATTTGTCTGTAGAGCAATATGTGTCACTGTGTAAATAGTAACTAATAACAATAACATGTGCTGCAGTACTTCTGTGATATTTTTCAATAATTGCTGTTGTTGTAAAGGAGTTTAGTATGAAGTAAAACATCTCTAGGAGGGAAGAAATTGCTACCTCCTTCCCTCTGATACTTATGTAACCAAATTAAAAATATGCAGATACATTGAGTAGAAAAAAAATGTTAGTCCTAGCTCAAGCCTAAAATCTCAAGCTGAACACCTTGAAAAACCTCTCGGCTACACTGTGCTTTCATATGTTATGAGGATTTTTATTTCCCTTTAAGAGCAGTAAATCGTCAAAGGAAAGAGGCTTACATTGCACATACCATTGTGAGACATGCTCATGATGTAACGTCAGAATGAACTATTTTTTAACCTAATATACAACAATTTAGCAGCATTAGAAGAACATAAAACAGATAAAAGTATAGCTTTTACAGCCATTCATCAATGGCCTTTTTTTGAAGAGTGCAGATACCTCCTCAGGCTAAGCATACATCTCTCTATTTCACATAAATACACAAAGTGACAGGGCTTCCAGTCAAAATAAACATTTGCTCAGTGTATACCTGATTTCCACCCATTTCATTCAACAGGAAAGATACTGAGGTTAACAAACATGCTAATCTCTCATCTGCTCTAGGGATAAGGATGTGTCATATCCACCAACTTGTGATTGAGTGTGTTCACAGCTTGCTTTTCCTGTGGACTTCCATGCCTTTGTATTGGTACCATTTAAAAGATAAACAATCAAACAAGCCTTAAGGTGGATGCTGCCAAAAACACTTGCAGTTTTTAGAAAATGAGAATGACTCAAGGCAGAGAGAACAACTGGTAACAGTGCAGGCAGCGAGAAGTACTGTTGAAGAAAGCATCATTTGGGGGAAAATGCAGCACAAGGTGACTTAGAAATGGTATCATTGCTCAGGAAAAATATTTACACATAATATTGATCAACATAAAGCAGCTGTGGGCTAAAATGATCCAAAATTTTCGAGAGCCCGAGGCACCTAAATTCCACCAGATTTGAGGAAATCAGTGGTACCTAGACCAAAAAGTCATTTTTTTCAGTCTTGGCTCTGGTTGCATTGCCTCAGATCATCTGTGGAAGAGAAGATGGTCCTTCTGCCTCAGTCTGCTTTTTCAGCAGTTCAGTAGCTAGAAGAAGAGGAACTGAACACAGCTTTCTTACCTGCTGGAGCAGGACTCACTGAGCGTAGCTGCACCCACCACCATCAGGGCTGGTTCCCTTGCCAAGCAAGGGCCAAGATGATTGAATAGATCCCCTCTGGATCCCATACCTGGCTTGCCAAGCCTATAATCTGACATTTTACCAAGTAGAATAGGTGATTTGGACACACTCTTTGGTGGTCTCACATTGGGATTTCACATTACTCTAGTAAAGAAAAAGTAGATTGAGGTATTTTAATAGTCATGATGTTAGTCAAACCTGATTAACAGATTATTTTCAACTGACATCACTTCTTTTTTTTCTATTTACAAGTTAAATAGCCCAGCCACTCGATTGATAAATGTTCATTTTCCTCCATCTTAATTAACTAAATATTCTTTTACTTAAACAAGACCTCATTTTTCCATAGACATAGTAATAGATCCATTACCAGGGTCTGTCTGAGATCAGGGATCTTTTATTTATGAGGACAAGTCCAAACGGTTACTATTTTTTAAGGTTTTTATTTTTCTTGATACTGTACACCGTGTAATGGCTTTGGTCCAAACAGTCATCACACAATGGATGCTGTTCCTTCTTTCCTGACCTATCACACTCCACATGATTTAATCCATTGTTTTGGGTGTTGCTGATGATTTATTGTACAAAAAATGTAAATGATCTGGATGGCAGATGTTTTATATTTTCTGACCATTCATTTTCAGTGGGAATGTAATTAAAATTTATGAAGTGTATCTGCTGAATTGCATTGGCAATTGATGATCTCCTCCAGTGCTGTCTGTCTGGAGATGATGAGTGATTGTGGACAGTGAGATGTGTTGACAAGGGCAGAAACAGACGTGATGTTACTGTCATGAGTGAGGCTACCTGCAAAAAGGCTGCTGTGTTTTTTTTCTTCCTTTTTTTCCCACAGGAAGAAGGTGGCAACCAGAGCTGTCTTTCTTCTTGCAAGACAGAGTACAAAGTCTCTGCATACTCCTGAATGCTGTCACTCTCTGCAAGGGCAATCTCTGTTTCTCTCAGCAATGGGCATCTGGAAGCCACGGTATCACTTAGAACAATCCATGTCAAGGATATTAATTAAATTCCTGATGGCCACCCAGAGAAGCTAATGAGTGTAAATTTCACAACATCCCAACTCATAAGGCAGCACACTTAACCTTTTCAGTGTTGATATCCTTTCTCCAGGAGGGAAGTGAAGCAGTGAGCTCTTTGCCAGGGGAATGTGGTAAGGAGGAAAAAGGAAAGGAGGAGATGCTTGGTCTACCACGGTTTGAAGCAGAAATGCACTGAAAACAGATCTGATAAATTTAGATATCCCACATGCCTGAAACAGAATGGAAAGGATTGTTTGCAGAACTGAGATCCCAGGTAGCATTTTGCACACAGCCCTTATTATGAAGCTGAGTGGATCTCTTCACCTCAGCCCCTTCCAGCTTCACATGCAAGTCCAGCAGCTCTAGTCTTAGCCCCAGTGAGCTGTATTCACTGGACTTTGACTCGCCCCTGCTTTTGACATAGCATACATTTTACATTTCTGAGTACTGTGGTGGAGAAATATAGAATTACTACCATACTACCATACTGCTCCCTCTACAATAAATATACAAACAGATTAGATTAACATGTAGTGAATAATGGAGGTGGTATAGGAACAACCCAGTCAGGACTGGGGAGTTTCTGACATCCATCCTTAACATTAGGAGTTTTGATCACTTGAAAGTTTAAAGTGCTTTCCTAACCCATAAACCTCATTGAGTGTATCTAGCATTAGACACTAATAAAAATGCCTTTTAAAGAAAATGCACTTTTAAGTCCTGTGAGCACCTAATTACCAGAGGCTGGTAAATGAGGATTTTATTCCAAAAGCAAACTCCAAAAGCAGTTTGCCACAAATGCACCAGTCTCACTGCAGTTGGTGACACTACTTCCAATGAGTTCTGCCAAGAAAGGTAGAATCTGAATGAAGGTGATTTTTGGTATCTGCTGGTGAGACCTCATAGTGAAGTCAGTAGGCACTTCGCCATCCATTTCAAAAGCAGACATTACAAGCTCAAGTACTAATCCACGCTTCAGGCCTGGTGGTGGTTGTGACATTTTAAAGTGTATGATTCAAAACAGACAAGTGATTGAAATGGCAGGTGTAGCAGATGGTCCAGATCCTGTTACACAACAGCGTTTTTGATTCATCCATGAATGCTCTCAGCTCCATTGCTCCTGCATGTCTCCAGCCTGTGACGAGGAAATGTGGCAGGAGAGGAAAAGGAATGAGGTAGGAACAAAAACATAAGGTGTGGTTAGGGAGATTTTGGAAAAAAACGAGGACTAAACCAGATAGTCTCAGTGGTCCTCATCCTACTAGAGCTTCAGTAAATACTGCAGAGCTCTGGGAGCCAGGAGACATTAAGTTCATCTTTTGGCTTCATTCCTCTCTTATTGAGTACCTCAGTTTACCTATCTGTGCTCTTCGGTAGTATCCCTTTCCTGGATTTGTATGCCAAAACTTCATTCATTAATACTGATGTCAAAGAGAGCATTCAGCACCTCACAGGAGGCCCAGTGCACCTGCGTTACTTAGCCATAAATCATGGGAAACAACACTTTGAAGTGTCAGAGAGATTTAATGTGGGATACAGAACAGAAGGGGAATGTGATGAACTGAGCCCCAAGCCCCAAATAAGGAATTTAAAATGCACCTTCCCCTTAAAAGTGTCAGCAAATGAAGAAAAAGAAGAGTGGGGGAGCCCCAAAGGCAGCAATTTTGAATGCTTTAGTTTTCTCTATTGACTTTAATTAAGCTTACCCAGGATTGCAGGCCTGTCACTTGGGGAACCTTTCCATAAAGAAGAAAGGAGTTTGCTCCCCAGGTGGGTTTTCCCAAGTTTCTTAGGCTCTTACCACAATATATGCCTGGCATCCATGACAGGGTCGTCAAAAATAATAGCTAAGGAATTCACTGTCTGTCATTCCAAAATAATTATGTATTGGGCTTTACTTGCACTTGAGATGGATTATATATTTCATTGAGAAAATCCATATAGACTAAAATATATATTTATATGTCTGCATGTGGTATATGGACATTGCACAGATTAACAGGCAAATAAAGAATATGGGAAAGCAGAAGTTTGTACACATACACGTGAACAACGTCAAAGAAGTGGGCGGAAAGAATTGTCATTCCTAGGTTTGTCAATTACAAAATACATTAATGTTTTATTAGCCCTTTATCAGTAATTAATCACCTACTTTGATGTAAAGTTCAGGCTTACAAATGCACCATGGAAATTATCCCTTAAATATGAGCCAGATTCTAAGGGTCAGCCAGAAGCCTGGCCAAAACAGCAACATATTCCCCTCAGCTGGCTGCAAGGGACTTTTGATGCTTCAGCATCATGCTTGTGTCTACGCATGCAATAGCTTTTGGGTGCTTGCAAAGTCAAAATAGTCTGGGGAAAAAAAAAAAAAGAAGAGAGCTTGCAAGCAGAAGGGGAGGAGGTAGTATACTCAGTGGTATTCTTCAGGTGCAGAGTTTGAATAAAAATGCAAAACAGGATGCTCCCATTCAGTAAATATTATCATTTTTATTCACTCATTAATTAAGTTGCTTAATTGCTGCTGTCAAAAGACTCTTGAGTTTGTGACTGCGGTTGTTGCACTGTTTTGATAGTAGCTGAAGAAGGAAAAAGGCAGAATCACTTGGCTTGCTGTTTACCTGATAATAAGGAGGCACTGGTGATAGGAGATCATAATGAAGCTGCAGGGTTTACACATGGAAAACTATAGATATTTCCAAGAAAAAGGGGAAGCGAGAAGGTCAGCTTTATGAAATCCATCAGATGTTATTTCAATGGTGTGATGGATGCACTGTAGCTTGCACATTATCCCTTCATTCATTACTCTGTGAAAATCACTTTTATGCAAAATATTTCCCCTGTTTCAATCTAACTTCCCCATGAAGATCCAGAAATGGAAGTTGACTCAATCCATGCCAGTCAACACAATTATAAATATATTTTTCTAGATCTGTCTTCCAAAGGATTATTTTAAGATGGTTTGGGAACGATCTCTTCAGGAACACTAGACTGACAAACACTTGTTGTGTGTTATGTATATGTTTCTGAGACACTACCTACTCATGTCAGGATGATGATCAGTTACTCAAGGATGATGACCATGTCACAACAGTCTTAGAATCAATGCCTGCTTTATCGCAGGTATCTCACATCATAGTATCACACTGTAGAGGTGCTGTGGTCATGATACATGAAGATGTTTGTGCAAATGCCCAACTTAAAAACGTGACTGCTCCTCCTAGACATGGACCAGGACTTCCAAGAACCATTTATTCATTCTAATTATTAAACAGACTGAATGGAAGGCAGCTTTCAAAGCAGGTTGTTGAGAATTGGCTATGATACAGCCAGAATCATTTAATTACATATATGCCTGTGTCCTGGTTTGAGCTAAAAACCCCAATTCTGTTCAGTGATTTTTACCTTCTAGTTCAGTCTCTTCCAAAGGGCTGCACGTTCTGAAGTTCGCAGCATGTTTTTGCAGACAGTGTGTGCTACTGGCAGTGATAACACCTGATGTTTGCAGTTACTGCCTGGGACTGGGATGCAGAAAGGCTCTTTCTTATCCTTACTCCTACAATGACCAAGGCCACTGCTGGCTCTTGTGTGTCACACTGAGGGTGCCGGGTAGTAAGAAGGGTCACAAGGAATCAAAAGGTTGCACCTCCAAGGGGTAACAGACAGGACAGGTGACCAATGAGAATATTCCATTCCATATATGTCATATTCAGTATAAATTGAGTGATCACAAGAGTTTCTTTCCCCTTTGTGCAATGGCTGGCATCCAAGGAGGGCTCTGTCTGATCTCCTGCTTTTGATCTGGATTCTGAGTTCCCAAATCCAGCTCCCTGTATCCCCCCCCCTGCCGTTGCTGAGCCTGGGGCTTCCCCAGTGCCTCCTGTTCTGCAGCATCAGTGGGGATTGCTATTGAGGGGGGAGGCGAGGAGAGGAGTCGGGTTCAATATCAGGCTTATATATAGTTGTATACAGTTCTTTATTTTTAGCACTTCACTATTATTTCCATTATTGTTTCACTAAAGCTGTTTTAGTTTTCTTTCCTAACCCGTAAGTCTCTCTTCTTCATTCCCTTTTCCTTCTCATTTGGTGGGGAGAGGGGGTTAGAGAGCGTCTGTCTGCCTTTAGTGTCCAGACCAGCCCAAACCCAAGACACCCTGCAAGAAGGACTAGAGATGTTCTAGATTATAGTCACCTCAGGGTGGCTCATGAGTCATAGAAGGAAAGACTGTTGCACACCGACCACTAAGCAGAAAGAACTGAGCAGAAAGAGATCAGGGCTAGGATGATGGAGGTGGTACATAACCACCAATTTTACCTTATGGCTGAGAAAGAGGCACGTAGCTTATCCCTCAGTTCTAAAGCCAAGCCTGCAGTTAAATCTATATGCCCCCTCTCTGCTCATAACCCCTCTTTTTTAGTCCTGTGTAATGAACCAGATGAGCACTTCAGGGGCTTATTTCTGCTCAGGAGGAAGAACTCTGCTTCGTGTTGGAGGTCCCTTACCCAGGTGTGAATGGGCATATGGTGAGTCTCAGTGTCCTCTCCTGTGTGCTATGCGAGAACAGCAGGGCCTTGCTTTGGGTTTTCGGGTGTCTCACATTGCCCATGTTGCTGGCTTGGATAAATTTCAGAGACAGGTTATCAAGGCCCCCAAATCTCTTTGACCCATTGAATTCTTGGAAAGTCTTCCATCACATCTCAGTCTGTCCCAGATATACTTACTAATGTGTCTTTCATTCTTCTGAGAAGAGATTACACTTCAAGCTAAATTGTGCAATGCATTTTGTAATGTACACTAAGATTCTTCAGGAGAGAAACGAATCTAACACACCGTTGTGAACATCTCATCTCCAAAACAGAACCTACATTTTCTGAGTTGAAAGGCTACTGACCTACAGCATCACGCTGCTTTAGCTGTCAAGTTTGTACAGTGCTTACAGGTTTCTTGAAAAAAACAGCAGCATAATTGCATGATTTATAGGCATATCCTGCACTCATTGCTTTTAATCCCACCAGAAAGCGAAACTGCTATGAAACAACCCATTCTACACATTAGAAGGTGTGAACGAAGAAAAGCCTTCAAACATTTCAAATCTCCTAGTTACTATTCAGCTGAAAAAGTCATAAAACACACTCATTCATATTACTAGATTTTATGGGTCAGCATAGCCTCTTTAAAATCTGCAGGCCTAGGAAATGCAAGGGTGCTGACTGATGAGCGGGGACAGCTTACCTTGGGACAAGCTGAAAAGGTTGGCAGCTTCAGCTGTCTACCGTGCTCCTGGTGTCCAGATGTCTACACTGCTTGTCAATCAGCTCCCAAAGCACTACAGTTTACAGGGAAGACTTTTCACTGTAACCATCACTGATTCTGGTTTGCCTTAAAATGCTTCCCTGTAAACACTAGCTGATTTCTATAAAGCATGATACAGGATAGAAAGGGGTATCTCCACCACCTGTCCCCATACAAGCAGTCCCCAGCCGTCAGAGTCCCAATGTACCTAAGTGTACTCTATATTCCTCACTGTGCTTTTACAGAAACAGTCAAATCACTGAAACATGCATTTCACGGCAATACAAACTTACTTACAGCATGCACAAGTTGCTTTTCCATAGAGTTCTTCCCACCAGCCTCTGGAATTAAGCACTCTCTGGTGTTAATAAGAACTGTGTTACTACACATCCTCCTTTCCTGACCCTAATCAGATACCCCAACAGTGTTCTAACACCGAAGCACTCATCTTACTGATCTGGGACACAGAGTGCTCAGGCTGTGTGCTCATGCCACTCTTAATATGCCTCCTGTCCCAGTTTGGGAATGCAGTGGTGAACATACTCAAGGAGTTAAAAGATGAAGAAGCATAAGTTTTGCCTGTTCTTCTCCAGTATGAGCAAATAGCTTTTGTTGTCCTTTTCCTTGACCTTCCTGATATTTCTTGTCATGCTATTTTTTGCTTCTTTTTTTCTGGCTAGTAGCTCCTTCATCCAACCCTGGATAGCAGAAGCTATGAGAGTCACTGTGAAAGTACAGTGGTTTTCAGAAGAAAATGTTGCTTTTTAGCTCTTCTCAGCAGAGTTCCTCAGGTGTACTTTGAAGCTTATTTAGGCCTGTCTTCGTCAGTGACCGGTGGTTAAATTATACTCTGATAAAAGGAGAAATGAACCAAATAAAGTGTCTTGGTTTGACAGGAAGGGACCTAAATTTAACTACAAGAGAAAGTAGGTGATGTAAGTTCTTGATATAAGTTCTCAAACAGCCACCTGGACCTGAGTAACTCCTTAAGTAATTCCCTGATATAGCAGTGGTAGCCTCTGCCTAGAGACAGTGTAATAAATTGCCAGAGCACTTTATTCCCTGAGGACCCAGCAGACAAGCACATTGAAAGCTTCCTTGGGAGGAAAAAAAAAAAAAAAAAGTACAAAGATTCAGCTGCTGTCCTTGGGCTTCTGTTTCCTTAACACTTCCCCCAGCACAACATAGTCAGACCAGACAATCTGGGAGAGGGAACTCTGTTGACGGCTGCCAGAGCCATCAAGTGAAAGCCACCACTCGCTCCACCAGAATAGAGGGGACATTTTTATTTGACAAAGACGAGGCCCCAGAGTAACTCCACAGCTTTCTTTTGGTTTGTACTGCCAGGGACAGGCAAAAAGGGGAAATGGAGACCCTGAGGGAGAGTCACTCAGAGGGTCCAGAGGGGCCAGGTCAGGAGGAGATTAAAAGACTAAATTGTTAAAGGGTGGATGCACCCACTTACGCGCAACAACATTCCTGCCTGGGTTTGGCAGATAAGCCTCCTTGGCTGGGTATTGTAGGTGAGAAGAAGCAGAGATGATGCCACAAAACCAAAGGCAGCCATTCTCCAGTGCCTGATGTGGGGCTGGAAACAAAGCAGAGGCGGGTTACGAGGTGTCTGGGCCCCACCAAGATCTGGTTCACGCCCTGATGCGTGCATTGGAATTGAAGAGGGGTCAGGGGGTGAGGGAGAGTTCAGCCTTGGGCTGAGCGATGGCCCTGTCCGCATGGGAGGGGGACGTCCTCTGCTCCCAAGAAGAGTCGCTGGAGGTTCATCCCGCTGGGGAAGAATTCCTTTCAGCAGTAGCCGTCCTGCTGATGAATCGTCCCATGGGCAGGGACGCCAGTCCCTACTCCCTCCTCTCTCACAGCTGTGCTCCGGCCCACCATCAGATGTGCTCCTCCCCCCCCCACCACGACCTTGACAGGCTCCTGAGACGAAAGACCCCCTGAGAGGTATCAGGGGGACAGCACGGGGGCATCCCAGGGCACCCAGGGCACCAGAGTTTGGTCATTGCTTCGTTCACTCGAGCTCACCCAAGAGGAAGGAGAGGCTGTGCTGTGGTTGCATGGCTTCCCTCTGAAATCCCAGCAAAGTCTGCAGGCTTCTCACTCCACCTGTTGCTAGAGGGAGCGCAGCAAGTGAGCAAGGGTTTTCTGGAAGGTTATTCTTCAGTCCCTTGAAAATAAGCACCTGAAGTTTTATTCAGATGGACCTGGTCTGTCAAGTGCCACTGTCCATGACTTCATGGGGCTGGGATCATGCTCTGGACATGGGAAGACCCAAGTGTCCAGATATGACACTGTTTATCCTATAAATGATGGTACCTTTCAAGCTATACTGTGGAGCAGGCAAAAAATATCACTGCAACTCAAACAGCGGTTTTCAGAAGATTTCAGCAGCAACAACAGCTTCCTGTTTAAAAGGGCTTCAGAATAAATACTTCGAAAAATTTTAAATGTATATATTTTATTATATGTTTTTATAAAAAAGTAGTGAGAAATTGAAGTGATTATTTTATCTTCCAGTTGAGCCATGATGGATCAAAGCAAGAAAGTATGTATCTCAAAACTGACGCATCCCTAAAAATTTCATGATTGTTGCTATTTGATGTGACACGTCACAGAATTTTATGTCAAGCTGAAGAGAATGTGACAACTTATATGTAGTATTTTCAGAAACAGAGTTTAAGTGCAGTATTGAGAAGTGTATCTGCAGGGTTTTTAAACTCTGCTTGTTCTCAGACTTAAGAAAAGCAACCCCATATGCTTTAAGCTTCTGCACCCCATTAATTAAAGTCAGAGCTTAAAAGTAATACTAAAAATAATTGGCTGGATTAGAAAAGGCTGTGGGTGAGCTGAGAAGTTACCACTGCACAAATATTAATAAATCACTTTTCCTGTAATTAGCAGAAAGAGTGCAATGTGGTGAGCTAGCAGTAGTTTAGCGAAAAAGTATGTTGGCTAGAGCCTGTCATCCTTCTTCCTCCCCTTTCCACATACACATCCTTCCAAACCAAGATACAGCTGCTGATGCCATTCCTAAGTGAGAGACCTGCAAGGGCAAAGCAGGATTTTTAGAAGGTTGGTAGAAAATGAGAAAATAAGCCAAATGACCAAGACTGTTAATAAGTGATTAATATTATGCTATTGTTACCAGGAATGGAATAGTTCAGCTTCACAGTCTTTATTCCAGCTCTTGAAAGGTGCAATATTATAGCAATATTAGGCAGCGTGGGAGAGTGCTGAGCAGCACCCCTTATTCTTTGCTCAGCATTTTCCTAGACATAGCTCAAGTGAAGAATCATAAAGAGCCCTAAGCCTTCCTCCAATCTAAGGAGAAATCCAACATCTGCAGGTTTCCAAACCAAAGTCAATAAATAAGAGCAATGTTTTGCAAAATGAAAATAATGTTCTCATTTAAGAGCATCACTAAGAATGCTAGCTGTTTTCTTTCAGAAAGCAAGTAAATAGCTATATAGTTTTCTTGCTTGAGCACATACAAACAATCCAAGGTGCAAAATAATCACAGCCTTCCTGATTCAACGGATTCCCAGAGGTAGATTCTGACATGCTGTTCTCCTGGACAGTTCTTCCACCTTCTCTTGGCGTACAATCTTCCTGCTTCCTGGATATATCTTTTACACTCAAGAGCTCCAGCAGCATCAATTGCCTCTTGATTGCATCTCGCCCCTTTTGTATGTGCCCACAGTTGTCCTCAACTTTTCTGATCAGGCCCTGCTGTTCTGTTTTATTCCCAAGAAAGCTCCTTGAAAGACAAATTTTCCTGCAGGTGGATTTTAACTGTTACATTCTAGGTAAAAAATAAAGCTCCGGTTTATTTTGCTTGAAAGCAAGAAAGCAAGCAAGCAAGAAAACACTCATGCTCACTCTAGCTAACCCATTGGTCTTTTTGAGTCCTAAGTCACAATATTATGAACTTCTGTTGCCCTGTGTCTCCACCCTTTTGCACACACAGGTTCCATTGACTTCAAAGGGAGTTTTGCATGTACAACAGAATTTAGCATTTATTAATATCTCAAAATAAAAGCCTTTTAATAAAACTTATTCTGAGAATATTGACCATCTCTTCAGCAAAGCATTTAGGCACACGCTAGACTTTAGGCAAGTGACTAGTCCTATTCACATCCTATAAGATAAATTCACTATTAAGTCACTAGCACTGCTTTAATGCTAGGCGTCTCTTAAGCACTTGCCGAATCAGGACAATAGGAGAGATATTCCTTCATCGAAGACACCGATCAGATCACAGGGAATACAATAATGCCTTCTTCACCCTCATCTCCCAAAAAAACTAGGGTAATAATTGCCAGCATTTGCAACAATTCTATTGTGCTTCTGAGTGTGTGAGATTTGGGCATTACAGTCATTGGGGGCAAACCATGGTCCCCTCCGCACTCTTCCCACGATGGAGAGATGAAGGGTTACGAACACAATGCACTGACCAAGGCACTGTGCTCTCCTGCTGAGGGGACCGCAAAGCCACAGCTCATCTACTCCTATTTTTGCAAGGCCAAAGGTCAACTCAGTTCACACCAAGGTCAATGGCAAAATAACAACCAACTTCAAGTACATTTCTGGGTAACCAGCTTTTCTTTGGAGTGGCCCCTTAATTTCACACTTGTCTTTACAGCAGTCATTATACTCCGGATATTCCATAATTACAGCAATTATTATTTTTGCCTATGCTACAGTTTTTACGGTCATCACCAAACAACGAGAATCAAATAAATACTGATATGTATTCATAACCAATTCAAGAAAATCTTGAGGGTGAGATTCTGGGACTGGGAAGTTTTTCTATCCACTGAGTGTTTTTGCACAGCAGAGAAAGAACAAAGAGAAATGATGCTGTTTGTTTTGATGATTCTGAGAAGCTAAAATTCACCCCGCTCATCCCAGGAGCAAACAGCTGGCAAACAGCTGACAACACAGATATCAGTCAACTCCCACATATCTCACAATGTAATACAATAAATATAGGTAATAATGATATGACATGACAGGATGCATCTTTTATTGGGTGTGTTAAAAAAAATAACATCTTACATAAAAGTATATGGAAAAGACTCCAAGAAGTCTTCCTTTCTCTTTTGTCTCTCTTACTTTCCTACTTTCATAACATGGTTGCCTATTTGTGATTTTTCTATAAATTATGGTTTCTATTAGAAATATTTTTCTTTAATTTCCATATTCCCAAAAAGTCATTTTACTATTTATGTGGTCAAATCCCTTCTAATGTGATTTGATGGCACATAAATAGTAATATGACTTTTTATGTTATCTATTGCTTATGTGGAGTTTTCAGAAACCCTATATTATAGCTTTGTATTTAAACTCCGATAATTTTCAGGGGTCATCACTATAATATATGGCTGGAAGACTGCTATTGTGATGCTACTGTCAGCCAAAAACCTTGCCTTCAAATGTGTGCCTAAACCATAGTATAACATAAATCAAATTATGTGTCTGCCTAGCCATATATCCATTCTGTGCCTTTAAATATTTTTATAATCATGAGTGCAAGACAGGAGACTGGAGGCTTTTTATAACTAATGCTGGAAACAACTAAACATCAAACAAAATCTGGATGTTATAATCCTATACCATTTCTAATAAAGGCGTAAGTTTACTTTGGGTGTTAAACCTCATGCCACTCTATGTAACTGTCTATCTCAGCAAAAACCCTTAACAAAGCACTTAGTAACCCTGTTACACCTACACACAGACTCAGCCCACACACACACAATTACAAGAGTTTCTACATTAGTTTATAATCACGTCCCTTGGGTGGTTAAGCTGACTAGCTGGTGCCAGGTGACAGATGATGCCAACTGAACAGGTTTGGATAGAGGTGTTGGTTTATAAAGCCTCTATCCATAGGGGTGAACAGACCTGGTATTTTGACTCAGAATAACACTCTGTTTTGAAGGCAAAATACCTCCAATGTGGTCCAACTCCAATGTGCTCCAGTAGGAGTTCTTAAGACATTCAAACTTTCCTTCTCCCTTTGGCATTGCCAAATCTCCCATCAGCTTGGTTTATGAACTCCAGTCAGCTCTGACCATCTCCTGGACTATGGAGCTCTTTTTATTTTATTTCAGATATTCTGGGACACCATGATGTTACCACTTTACACTGGTTATAGAGCAGGAACAAGGGGGCAGATGTAAACCCTGCATGTGCAATGTGGTGCTGCATGTGGGCTTCTCTTGCTTACAGGTACTAACAGACCAGGGCACGTCTCTGCTCTGTGAACATTGCATGAATCCTACAACTCTTTTGAAAAAAATCACCATCCACTGCCAAAACAGCCCCCTACTTCAAGGCGATTGTAGAATATGTGTAAAATCTGGAGGACAACACCCTCCATCCCAGCAGTAGTTAAGTTTTTGCAAAGCCGTTTGTGTCCATCACCAAGTTCTGCAAAGCTTTCTAAAGCGTGCATTCTCCTCACACCACTAATTCCATCAAATCTGATCAAGCTAACTGTGGGAGTTAGGACTACAAACACAGGATCAGGACTATAGCATGTGAAATCCTCAGAGATAAAAGTGCAACACAGTTTGAAAATAATATTTCTATTAATAATGAATGCTCTCAATTTATACCAGATTTTGTAATGTTTCTGGGTACACAGTGTTCTTCTATTGTTGTCCCAGATGCTCTCCTGTCTCACTGATCTGGTTCCCTTTCACAAACGAGCACCCCCTACTCACCCTGGGGAAGGCACTTAAGGGGAAAAGGGCAGTTAAAATTACAAAACCAGGGAATTGACTGTAATAAAGTGCAGGGAAATTCCATGTAAATGTGGCCTTTAATTTCTTAAGCCTCTGCAACTTATCAGTACCTTTCAACAGGGCTAATGTCAGGTACTGTACAGCATTCCTTATTTTCAGAAAGCTGTTTCCTAAGGTCCAGATGATGTTATAAGTGGTATAACATGACTCAAAGTAGTTTTGCCAGATGTGATATCCCCTGTTGCAGCCTCAAATAGACTGAGAATGAGGAATGCATGCTCCATTAATTTCCATTGGAGTGTAGAATGCATTACTCCTTTGCCATTCCCATACTAAGAAATCTTCACACAGTCACAGCTTTATTTTCTTTATTCAGGAAGCCACATATTCCAGCATTCTCCTGTATTTTGTTTTTGAGGATGTTCACTGACTTTTTCCTTTGTCACTTCTGCAACACATACGCACAGTCCTGTCTACACACACTGACACAAATTATGTCCTCGAGGGAATATCTACAATGACCTGTTACTTTGAGTATTTCATAGCTGGTTTTCTCCTTCCAGTGATTAAACCCACAAATTTAGTTAATGTACAGAGCAGGTTTCATGCATAAATCTACCCCCCATAATTGCTTTTAAAATGCTGGAACCACTTTCAGATGCTGTCATCCATATCTTAGGCAGAGGCCTCCTTCTTTTGTGCATTCACTAAATCAAAATTTACATGACTTTTTCCCAACAGACATTTGTGTAAGGTAGATCGGTTCTCTGTGTGGTCTTTTTAAATAGCATTTTTTTGGCAGATTTAGAAAAAGAGGCGTATATAAATAAAAAGAAATTGCTCGAAAAGCTCCTAAAGGATAGTAACTACTGAACAGTCTCGGACATGTTAACAGAGGGAGAAATTTGTGACACACCTCTCTCACATTGTTATACTGGTCATTACAAATCATTCATCTTGCACCATCATTCTGAAGTGTTATTTTATTATTAAAAGTGTCAGTAACTTGGTCTTTTCTGAATTAACTCCTCTTCACCTCTAAATGACAAGAAAAAGGGATATGTCTCTTTTTAGCCAGTCAGCAGAACTGCACTAATTCACACTTTTCTAATCCCTACACTCTGCTATTCACAGACAGAAAATGGCAAAAGCTTAAATAGTACTGATGGTATTGTAATAGATCCCGTATTATAACAAATTCAGTGTGATTATAAATATACATTATAATACATTTGTGAGCATACAGGAGATACCTGTGTAGGTAAAAGTAAATTGTTTGCTTTTTTTAAAAAAAAAAAGTAGCAAGTACAGTCTGCTTTGTGTTGCCATAATTTATAAAAGTTTCTTCACTTGCCAGTTCAGAAATTCAGTGACTGCCCCTAAACTCCTCAATCCTTGTTAGAAATGGGGGAAGCTTCTACCATATTTATGTCAGACTTTGCCAAAGACATTATTAATTTCCAATACTCCTTGGCTACATCTCTTTGTTTAAGTGAATTTGAAACATATATAGAGTTTCTCACAAGAAGAATATAAAGTGCACCTAGAGAGATTAACTCTCAGTTCATCTCAGGTACTCGCTTCCATCATAAAAAAGTATTAGCAGAAAGCTAGAAACATAGCCCAGATTCTCTGCTGATGTGAGCTGATATACTTCCACTGATTTCAAAAACTATGCTGGGTTATTTCAGAGGAGGATCTGTCACAATTCATCACTGCTTTGAAAATTGTACGGGGTGATAATCACAGAGAATATTGCTACATGTCTGACATATTGCACCAATATTGCTCAAACCTGTGGTTTTTCTTTTGTAGCAAGTTGCTTTGCAATGCATGAACAATACTAAAGTTAGGATGATGCTAGTAATCTCCTGATTGCTAAACTAATCTCCAATAGCCTAAAAGCCTGACAGTGGGAGAAACTGGTAAAAAGATTTCAAGTTCACAGAAAGAAAAAAACCATGCCCTTAAAATATAATGAAACTTATTTAAAGCACAGATTCAAAGACAAGCTCAACTTCATGGAGATAGCTTAGTGACTTAAAAGACTGCTGGAGTGTTACTAGCATAATGAAGGTTGGAAGTATCATATGTCGAAACCACTGCTGGGAATGAGGAGGCAGACAACTGGCATCTTCATCACCATGAGGAACCCATGCCATGAGACCTGAGATCCAAGGCTGCTCTTCAAATGCCTCTATCATCAGCTGAACCCAGCAGCTCTCTGGGGCTTCTCAGCGTTACAGAAGTGTTTTGAAAGCAGTGAGTGGTCTGATTGCCCAGTCCAAAGACATGACATGTTGTAATGAGATCTTACTTGCAGGTTTTCTCAACCAGACTAAGGCAAAAAAGAGTGTGGAAGTCTCCTAATGCAGATTGTCCTTTGAAGATCTTCAGTGTCATCTCTGCTGTAGTTGCAGTTCTCTCCTTTGCTTACCTTCTTGTTTGGCTCCTGCTCCAATACCTTCTTAGGCAGTGACACTAAGACATGCTTATTAATAAAAATATGGGCTTCTGTTGTCCACTTCTTCAGTGGCATCAGTGTCAGCACGCCTTCTCCACTTTCCTGTTCTGATCATCATTGTGGCTAGTGCCCTCTTTCCTGGATGATCCAGGACTATCCTGATCGTTTTACTCATTATCCCAATTCTGATTGCTCTCCTTTGCTTTGCCAGACTGTCGATTCCTCACACAACACCACCTTTGCCAATGCCACAACACTCACTGACACCTCATTTCAAAGTTCACCACATTTACCTGCACGACAGAAGGAAGGAATGCCTCTGCATCATAGCTGTAGTCACCCATGTTAGCCTTGGGTGGCTGAACACAAGAAGCATTGCAAGTGAAGCTGCAGTTCAAATTTCCATGTCTGTGAAAAACACATTCGACCCTTTGCTGCTACGCTTTCCTTGATATTAGATGTACATGGCTTAGCTAGAAGGCATAATATGTGTGCACTAGCCCACAGAGAACTTGTACCCTCAGGTTTCTGACTAGAAGGAAGGACAGCGATGAAGAGGTAGGGGAGATGTTCCTTGCTCCATCACAGGTTTGACAGCAAATACGTGGAGCTCTCCAGATTCTCGTTTATAAAATGCTGTGGGACTGGGCATGTGGCAGGACACCTCTGCATAACCCAGTTGCAGTGGTGTGCACAGACAGCTAAGCAAGCCCTGAACAGCTGAATTAACGTGGTGTGGTTGCAAAAAAACCCCACTATTCTACTTGAAAATTGATTTTTTTTCATAGGAAGTGGCTCCAACCAGTGATGTTCGGGCAGATGTTGGCAATTTTGCTCTTGCATCTGCCACTGTATCTATCCTGCAGAGTGTAAAAGTGAATTTACTTGCACACCCTAGTTACAGAGACCAATAAAGAGAGAGATCTCCACTCCCTTTCCACCGTCTCAACTCCTAAGCCCTTCTTTTACTAAACATTATTTGACTTTTCAGTTTTATGAGCTGAGCTGAATGAGTTCAAAGCAGATAGACTAACTTACCTCTTTCTCCTCACAGTCCATCTACAGATGAACTGCAGTTTCTTCCCCTTTGCCAATTATCTGAGTTTATCTGACAGAGCGTTTCTCATAAAACGGTTAATCAGAAGTATTCAAAAATATAAGGCAAATTACTTAGCTAAGACCAGCCACATGAGAAACATGGTCTGTTCCTCTCTGCGCTGATTGCGCGTGCTCAGACACATCTCCACAGCAAATATTTATATCTACACCATTAACATTCTACTTCAGCCTATTAGAGTTTTGGTGCTCTACTCTATTTGTAGCTCTAAGAATTTAAAAAGCTCTTTTAAAAATTATTTCAAAACATATAACTCTATGATAAATAACACAAGATAGATTACCATCAATCTGGGTACTCAGAAATTACTGCAAAGCGTGAGAGTTTCTACCTTCCCTTCAAATGATTTCTAATGTGGTAGTATAATCCTTCCTTCTCCATTTATTATCCTATTTATAATCTTCTACTAACCTTTATGTTACCATTTGTTCCTAGTGCTTACTCAAATAGGGGATCTGAACTTAAATCCTTCCCTGGGGTCTGGCAAAGATTTAGGTGGCACTGACTACCACTCTGCCCTTCCTCGCATGGCAGACCAAAAAGCAAGTGGATTTATTCTTGCCCACAAAGATTCCTTCCCATTCAAAGATATTCAAAGTGCCGCAGGCACATAAAAGGTATTCCTTTGGCTGTATGGGCCTATAAACACTTCACTGAGAGCAGAACCTTGTTTTCTCAATGGACCTATGTGGATAAAATTGAATACTACAGAGGGAAGTAAAATCAGGTTATAAAAACGTACCCACCCATCACTTCATGTAGTGTACATGCCACAGCCTGGTCCCACTGTGCATCCAGAGCAGCTCCATTAAAGACATCACATTTTGGACTTGCCCCATGACACCAGGAGCCAGAACTTGATTGCATATAGCCACATCACATCATTTCCAAGCAGAGATAATCTTAATGTGCACTTTCCGATCCCAGCTACGTAAGGCCTACTTACCTTATACATGCCCTCTCAGACATGCAAACCCTAATGTAATTAGGCAGATGCTTTGCTTAGCCCAGGTGATCTGCGATTACTGATGCACATATGTTTTCTGGTCTTGCAGCCCCCTCCGTTTCATTTTTGCTCCATGCCTTCAGAGTTTAGCCTGTGAGTTATTTCAGCCGTGAGCCAGAACACGCTGCACAGAACCGCTCCCACAGATGATGACATGATATGAGATACAAAATGTGATGATGCCAGTATCTGCAATCAGTATATGTGGCCTTTACTGCTGGTGCAACGAAACATGGAAAAATCTTGCCTGCGGGGAAAGCTTTTCCCTATCTGGGTGCTGGGGTTTTGGTGCGTTTTCTGAGAACTTGCTCAGCAAAGGCAGAGGGCTTCAATTGAAGTTTCCACTGTGAGCAGACCTCAGGGCATGCTCATGGCACTGCTGCTACAACCCTGGCTGTGCTGTGTCACAACCAGGCACATTAAGCCCAAGACTCGTGGAGGGGCGGGAGGGGAGGAGGAAGAATTCTCCCCGCTCTCTGCACCAGGCTGCCTGCCAGCTTTGCACCACACTGCACATCATGGTCAGCTTTCCCCCAGCTCCCATCCCAAGACAACTCGCTGCCAACAAGAGCGGCTGGGGGGGTAAAACACCCAAGTACCCACCACCCCTGTGAGCAGCAACGGTGAATCCAGGCTCAGCTGCACCCCTGGCAGACACCCGCTGTCAGCAATGTGCACCTTATTACTGGAATAGATAGAGCAGGCCTGAAGAACTGCCCTGGCCCAGCTGAAGCCATGAGAGGCATGCTTTGGTCCCTAGCAGGTAGCGACCTCCACAGCCCAGGTCACCTCCAGCACTGAAAGTCGGTGCTGAAAGCCAGGACGAATTCCATCTGTCTTCTGGAAATACAGTGAGTGGAGCAAGGGGATGGAGAAGTTTCATTCAGGGAGGAGGGAAGAAAGGGACTAAGGAGTGTGTGCACCCACATGTGAAGCTCTGACAAACAGCCGTGTGATTTATCATCATACTCCCACTTGTAACTCTAACCTAACAGTGTGTCATCTTTACTTTTCATGTTATTTATTTACAAGTGCATTTTCAGTATCAACCCTTTCATTCATTAATCCTAATGTGGCCTTTTTCAATGTCTACTTACCATTTTAAATACTTACTATAATTTACAGGGCTTTCTTGAACACATCCAAGGTATATTATATGGGGCTAGCTTAATGGAAAGTCTTGTACACCAAAGCAGGAAGAAAGCACATTTAATTTATGGTGGCTTTGAATTTTGCTCATAATTTACTTCTGGAGAACTAGTCATATAAAGCCACACCAATGAGAATTTTCAGTGGCAACATAGGAGGAAAAAAACAATAAATGCTGATCTTATTACTCGTTTTTATTTTGAAAGCTTTCCCAAGTTGCATTCTGGGATTATGTAAACTACTTATAACTTAGCAATGTAATTCTGGCATCTCAATATGAAAGAAATGCAGTGTAATGGCATGCAGGCTGTAGCAAGACCTTGTTTTAGGTGTGGTCTTAAGAGCAGTATCTAAAGCTTTTTGATACTAAGAGTCACAAGATTTCAAGTGTATATATCCTTCACTACAACAGTGTCAACAGCAGCCAAAGAAGCTCATCACAGACACTCATGCTAAAATTTGCAGTAGTCCTAGGCAAAGAAAAGGCTCTTTCAGGTCTTTCCTTCCTTCTCCTGATTCATTCACAAATTGAGGAGGATCACCAGTTTCTGCCCCACAATATCAATTTCAGAGCAACCCCATGAAACTTTGAACACAGATCGGGCTGATGATGTAATGGACACAATAAGAAACATTGTATGAGTTTTGGGTTGTTTTTTTTATATTAAGGTTTTTCAAAAACCATCCCATTTCAAGCAGATGTCCCACTTCAACCGCAGCAAAGTGTGAACACTGAGAAACCTTTCCTAACCAAGCATTGCAATGAAATGGATTGAAGAGGGGTGAAGAATGTTCACCAAAATGCAGGCACAGAGCTGAGCAGCAGCAGCACGGGCGATGCTGTGGGAGTGCCTCAGGGGTTCAGCTGCATGGAGCAGTCTTCCACCCGGCTACCTCTGCTCACAGCTCAGCCCCCAAGCCCAGCA
This sequence comes from Apaloderma vittatum, assembly GCF_000703405.1. Lineage (NCBI taxonomy): Eukaryota > Metazoa > Chordata > Aves > Trogoniformes > Trogonidae > Apaloderma > Apaloderma vittatum. The sequence continues at coordinate 129,649 of NW_009723256.1, forward strand.
TGCAGCGACTCTACCTTTCACAGACAAAGAGCTGGGGTGCCTCAGCCTGAGGAAAACACGGACGAGGATAAAACACGCAGCCATAACTCTCTGTTGCTCTGCAGGGCAAGGGTGCTGGCTGCAGGTGGAGGATGCAGCCAGGTTACTGTCAAATGAAAGAGTGGCCCACCTGTCTGCATCTGCCTGTCATGTAGCAGGCAAGGGCTCCCCGCTTCCTCCCATACTCTGTTTGATCCCTAACATCTTCTGCTCCACCCCCGAGGTGTCTCTGACACCCTCTCCGTCTACCCTTTCCCCAGCCCCCAGCAGAATATTCATGAGGTGAGAGGACAGCCTGGGAAGAAACCAAAAGAAGGCAGGTATGCTCTGCTCTGAGAGTTTCTTGGGCTTCTGCCACTGTGCTTCTGATCCTTAAGCCTGACAGGCTGAGAAATCTGGCCAGCATGATCCCATCGTCTAATATTTTCCATGGAGAGGTGGAGCTAGGGCTGGTGGAACATTTTCATAAGTCACCGAAAGAAAGCAAAGCCCCTTCCATTCCTCTGTTTCTGGCTGCACAAAGACTGTCTGTTTCTCGATTGCCCAGACCTTAACAACATTTCACTTTTGAGAAAGACAATTTCTGGTTACTGTTTGCAGGGGACACAGGAAATTGTTTTTGGAAAGGCATGTTGGAGGTCCCAGCCAGGAAACAGCTCCTTCAGGGATATGTGGTCCTGCAGATCTTCCTCAGCACCATTGTAAACCCGCTGCACTAGCAAAGGGACCCTAGAAAACCTACATGTCCTGTATCACTTTTATGGCGGTATCTTGAATCCAAATAACAAATGCTTGGAAATATGAATATCTTTAGTAGAGAAGAAACAGTAAGACAAACACCCTCTTTCAATTTTTTCAGAAGACTGCATTCCTCAACACGAAAAGGTCTGGCCTGAGCAGTATGTGTGATATCAGGGCTAAACAACTTTAATTTGAATTTAAACTTTCCCATGCCTTAGCATTTTCCTTTTCAATGAATATTATGACATAAGGCCACTGTGGCTTCTAAAGATTGAATATGAAAGATCGTGCAAAGCAAATAAGATTACTACTTATTGTTAATTTAAATAATAGCATGAATGCTCAGAATCTCTCACATCAATCTTCTTTTTTTTTTTAATGACTGCCCATTTGCAGTCATAGTTTTGTGCCTGCACTTAATTGTGCCTGCGATAGAAACTGTGGGTTGCACTTAATTGTGTCTTTGGCTAATAGCATTTTGACTTCTGGCTCCTTCGTTATTCTTGCAGATATGAGACTTCATTTAAATACATACTCATTTGTCATTAAGTTAGGCCAAAAAATTTCAGGAACTCAGAAAGGTTGCATTAAAATGTTTGGAAGATAAACATTGCTCCAGTATTGACACTTCACCACGAAAAGTCTCTGGAGACTCATGCATGGCTTTGCCACAAGCAGTGAGCAACGTATAGCATACACTTTGTTGCTTCAGAAGCAGACCAGGAGGTGCTGGGACCTCCACCACAGTCAGGGATGCTATTTCTACCTGTAGAGGCATGTCTAACTACAGTGAGCACACAGCAAGGTATGGAATAGCATCTTCTGCCTCCTCTTTCCAGGAAGGCTGCCTCAACACCAATGTTTCTTCACTGTCAGTTACCTAAATGAAGTTCAACTTTGGGCATCTCTACCCCTACTGCTTTCACAATGCTCATTGCAATTGCAGGCACAAAATCCCCATCTGGTCATTTCTTCTTTCTGCCGGAGGGAAGTGAAATGGATCAACCATGCAAAATCTGCAATACCTCTTCCTGGGGTGTCTGTTCTATTAAAGCACACTGGACAACTGGGAGCAGGGTGGAGTCCAGCTTCTCACCTGGTCCTCATCATTGCTCACCCAGATGTTGACAGAAGGACATCCCTGCACTAGCTGCTGGGGAGGTCACCATGGCTGCCCTGCAGAGCTGGAGGCTTAACCTGTGAATGCTTTGAGATCTTCCCCACCCTCTTAAATGTTACTCCTCAGCCAGGTGTACCTTATTCAGAAGGATGGAAAGGTGGAAAGGAAGTGAAAGAAACTGCAGAAGACGGCCAAGATTAGATGTCTACCTCTGCTTCACTGTGCATTTGTACTAAAGAGCTCCTGGTAGTCTTTGTCATTTTAAAACCTCTCCTGAAGAACTCGTGATGGCTTAGTGTCACCTCCCGAGTTTACAGGATGACTCAGGTTCGCAGATTCCCAGGCCAAGATTAAGGTAAATCAACATCAAGGATCCTAACACCATTTTATTTACCAATCAACAAAGAACTAACATTGATGAGCTTCAGTTGCCCACTTGACACTATTAACGCGCCTCACAATAAAGGACCAATAGCATAAACAAAAGAACTGGCCTTGCCATAGATAGCCCTTTTGCTGGAACTAGAAAGAAAGAGAAAGGAAAGCAATAGGAAAAGAAAGATCACCTCCCTCGGATCCCGCGATGACCACGGCACATGCAGCAATCTTGTGGCGGTCGAAGAACGCCCAACTGCCCGCGGTGATCACCTTTTATCCTGACAGGTTCCCACCACAGCGCGTTGTTTAGCCCTTGTGGAATATTACCGGGAACGGGTCTAGGGGATGGTGGGGGCTTCTGAGGGAGGTGACCCCTCCCTCTCTCGGCTTCTTGCCGCCACAGCTCCAAGACCTGCTTCCAAGCCCTGCTTCCCCCACAGCTCCATGGGTTCAGGGCTGGGGCAGGGGGCTCAGCAAAGAGCTGAGTCGCCCCCACACCAACATGGACAGAGGCGCCAGGCAGGCAGTTCTGTCTTGTCTGAGTTCAGAAAAGGCCCAGACTGTTTGAGACATTTGTTTAGCAGTCCCTCGCACTTAGAAAGAGTTCAGCAGAGCTGGACCACAGTTACCAAAGGCTGAGCTAGATCTAACCAAAGATGAATCCCAGACCTGAGGAGTACTTTAGGTGATTGAAAATGAACAAAACAGACAAATAGGTTCAGGGATGAGAATTCTTGGAAAAGTTGACAAAAGGTATGGAGAAGACACAAAGATAGACATACGGGTAGCCCCAACAACCAAAACCGGTGGTGGCAAGATGTTCCCTGGGTGGCCAAGAAGAATGTAGAGGTGGACAGAGACACAAAGCAATCTGTCAAGACAGGAAAGAGGCTGCTGCTCAACATGAGGTCACCTGAAAGGAGAACAAGTGAGATCCTCTAGTCACTACTGATGAAACAGAATAAATCCCCAATGTGCAGAACCAAACACTGCTGCACACTCTGAACAACAGGGCCCAGGGACAGGGGGCCGAATGCTGGGTTGAGGGATGTGAGCTGTTGGGTGGGGAACCAGACCTTTCGCTCAAAGGGCAATAAAGCCAGAGCCCTGCACCTGGAGAAGGAGGCTCGCGGGCAGGCAGGGTGCCAACAGAGGAGCCGCTGTTGCACAAGGACGCTGGTGCTGATTACATGTCATCAGACACATTTCTCTGATAATTGAAGCAAAATCTGGCAACACTGCACTGAAAATACAAAGGAAGAAACATTACATGCACTGGCGAGACTGAAGGGAGCTAACAAAAACTACGGGGAAAGAAATTCTATTTTTTTGAGGTAAAGTGTTCATGAGGGATTAATATATCTGAGTATTTGTTTCCCTTGACTTTGGTATAATACTCTCTATGTTGATCTAGTGAACAACAACAAAAATAAAGTTAAAATAAGGTTGAGTACAGCCGTTCAGCTGTCAATCTAAAATCTTATTAGACATGTTTGTCCTCAAATTCAAGTATAACATTTTTTTGATTGATAGAAAATGACAGGTAGTAAAGTTATGCAATTATGCATGGAGGTGACATTTTTTCTCCAATAACACTTTAAGAATGTAAGAATTTTGTCATCCTCACTACCTGCCTTGTTGAGAAGGTGTGATTTACACTCTTATCTTGGGGGAAGGGAAAAAGAATGGTTGCTAGCTTGGTGAATGATCTGTGCATATTTTAAATTGGAATATACATCCTTTTTATAGTACTATATCCAGGCATCTTTTCTGAGGAGAGTTTCTCCGGGACTGGATGTGTTTCTGAACAACAGCAACAGCAGGAGGCACATGCAAGCAGGAGACTGACATGTAGCAAGAAGAAGACCTACCATAATGCTCATGTACTGGATGCTGCCCAGAGTCCAAATATAGCCTAAATTTTCAGTCAACCTCTCCCATCTCAGGGTGTAAGGACTGAAACTGCCTGCACATACATTGTTTTCTTCAATCTTCTTCTGCCTGGCACCTGACACCTGCAAATTGGATATATTACAAGGACTGCCATGTATATGTTACAAAGTCTACAACATTCAGCACTTCTAAATGAACAATAATTAATATTAACAAAGCAGGTACTGGAGTTTAATGCAAAATGCCAATTGTCTCTCCGAGTGAAACTCACAGCAAAGAAAGGGTAGGGCAGAGGAGAGCTTTTTAGTAACTATGAGACACAAAGGAGACAGTAACAAATAAAACCCCACTCATACCATTCCTAACACACAATTTAGCAAGCAGTCACTTGCACTCTCATTCAGCAGTGGTGCTGATCATTGCTATATATCCAAAGCAATATACCCCTCCATGCTCCAATCCAGCAGCAACACAGGACCTAGCAGGAGGCAGGATTAAGTTTACCCAGAGTGCAGGGAGCAACTGGGCTGAACTGGGCAATGCCTTTCTGGAGATGCACCAAAAAAGAGCCACGCTGTAGCCCTTCCCTGCTTGCTGGAACAGTCATTAAGGCATGCTACTATTAAGGTAGCTTTTCAAAACATAATTGATAAATATATAGGAATTAGGCTAATTTTAAACCATGTTTGAGACATGCTCTGCACCTTGAGTATTGTATTCAGTTTTGGTCACCTCAGGAGCGATTGAGGGAGCTGGGTCTGTTCAGTTTGACGAAGAGGAGGCTGAGGGGAGATCTCATCATGCTCTACAATTACTTGAAAGGACATTGTAGAGAGGTTGGTGCTGGTCTCTTCTCACAGGTAATTAGGGACAGAACCAGGCGGAATGGTTTCAAGTTGCAACAGGGCAGGTTTAGGCTGGACGTTAGGAAGAAATTCTTCAGAGAAAGAGTGGTCAGACACTGGAATAGACTGCCTAGGGAGGCGGTTGAGTCGCCATCCCTGGATGTGTTCTAGTGTCGTTTAGATGGGGTGTTGGGTGATATGGTTTAGGGGTGACCTTGTAGTGTAGGGTCAATGGTTGGACTTGATGATCCCAAGGATCTTTTCCAACCTGAATTGTTCTATGATTCTATGATTCTGTGAAATATTCCCATATTTGATTGTAATGTGCATCCTTAATTCTAACAAGGAGATCTGGCTGCACAATTACCAGTACAGGTGATAAAAATAGATGTTAACTCCAAGCACACAGTTCTCACTAGAAAGCTAAGATCACACTTCTGTTCACAGTCCAATTTTCTGAGATTAATCTCAGTTTAAACAAACAGGACAGCTATTGGCCTTTTAAGCTAAGTGGATTGTTAGATTATGTATATTACAGAAATAGTTTAGCACCTCAGAAGCTACAGGTACAGCAGGATATGGGGTGGCAGAAATGATCGAAGCTTTGACCCTGAATCAGAATGTTCTTATTTCTCTCTATGGGAACTTGGTATTTTCCCTAAAAATGGGATTTCTTCATACCATGTATACTTTTAGTTCTGATTTTGTGGTTTTTTAACCTTCTTGTGCATCTTGGTAGAAAAATTAAGCATTTTCTCAGATACTAGTTTGAGAAGGTGGCATATAACAGTGTCTTCATTAAGTACGGCTCCAGCTTCTTCCACTTGTAATTTTTTACCTTTCTGGTTTATGATTTCATCTTTACCGTCATGGCCAAGCACTGACAGCGAACACACACAACAGCAGCAGACTGTCTTTTACTTTTTAAAAGAAGCAAACGACGATAGTGATCAGCTAATGTAGCTCCTCACCCATTCTGTCACCCCTGGGAGTTCCTTCACTGGCTGTTCTCCTCATTACTACAGGTTTAAGGTAACACTGCCAGATGAGTGCTTTGGGGAATGGAAACCACATGGGGCCTACTTGCTGGGAACAGTGGCCTCCCACCTCTGGGCTGAGATGGGGAGGAATTAAAGGTGCAGAGATTCACTATATCGCACTGCAGGTTCCTTTCTCCTCTCAGCTGGAGAAGTCCTTTATTCTGACCTGTGTGACAACTCCAGAAGGGAGAACATTCTCCTTTTCATCTGAAGCCCATATTGCAATCAAAAAGAAGGAAATACACAATCAAAATCCCTCAGAGCTAAAAAATGTTTCTTGATATCCCGTCTAAATTCTCTTTTGATCTTCATCCCATCGAAACCTCTGGGGCCATCCTAAATCATCCTGTTCCCTACTCGGTGTTTATGTCTTTCTGTTACTTATACACCATTAAACTGTACTTCTAATCAAAATATAATTCACTTAATCTTCTTTATAAATGAATCCCCTGAGACTTTTAATCATTTGGATTACTCTTCTCTGGACTCTCTCCAATTTCTCGACAGTGTTCTGAGATTGACATGTCCCAAAGTGTACACAGTACTTTTGATGCAGCCTCAACAGTGCTGTATACAAGGAAACCATTGCTGGTACTAGTCAGAGGGACTCTTGAGGAAACCAAATGGCATTGGTTTCATCTCTTTTTTTTCCATAAAAAAGCAACATGATTTAACACCTTCAGAGTGAAGCATTTTCATTTTTACTTTTGAAATAGCTTCTCTGTTTGTTTTTTTGAATAATACTTCATATTATTTGGACATACGTTCTTCATCCAGGCTGGAATGCAGTAGCCCTTGCTCTGAACAATTGCCCTAAGTTTTGCTGATTTATTTTCACTGATCTGAATACTATCACCCAAACCGTCATTTACAAGGCTTATAATTACTTTATTATTTACTATTGTCATGTATCAACCTTGCTTTAGTGCAGAGCATGTAGAAACCAAATCTCGTACTCTCCATTTTGTCCTCCACCCTTTCCTACATCATTATAAAAAAATTTTAAATAAAACTAGACCTAGCTGTCATCCACTGGAGACAGCCCACAATAACTCAACACTGCATTTTATCATTTTCCTTATTTTACGGTCCTTCAGTTTACTCTCGGTTTACGTGGCAATGCTGACGTTCACATCAATGTTAATTCATACTCACAGTAAAATTTCAGGAGGCCCTGAAAGTCCATGTTTCAGGACGGTCCAGATGCGCTACCTTCCCTTTACTTCTTTTGCCAAAGATTGTAACTTGATCTGAAAAAGCAAACAGGTTTGTCTGTCATGATTTATTCTGTAGAAATCCTTCCTGTTAATTGTCCTTGTGGTTTGATTTCTATCTTAATATAAATACTATTACTTTATCAAGGATTGCAGTTGGACCACTGAATGCTTAGTGCTTCGATTGTTTTTTGGTTTTAATCTTTTTACTTTCTACCTTTTAGAAGTTCAGTATTTCATTTGGGTTTTTTGCAAAAACTCTTGTACTTTCCTATCACACTCTGTAACTTTCTGTAAGTAATTGCCAATGTTTCTGTAAGTTCACTAGCTAATTCCCTTAACACTCTGAAATGCATGCACACCTGCTGATCTGTATGTATATTCAGATGTTTTAAGTATTCTCTTACCTGCTTTTCATCAATAGCTTTGACAAAGTCATTATTGCTCCTTAATTATCCATTTCTCCTTCCCTTATTTTTCTTGTTTAACAGATTTTTATAAAGCATTTCAGTAGTTTACCCATTTTAGAACCATCATTGATTTAATCTTCCTCCTCATTTGTTAATGAAACAGCTTTCTCTCCCATGTTTTTTGTTCACTTAATGTATTTCATATGCTTTTCTTCTGTTGAACTGCTTTGGTTATTGCTGAAACACTCCTCTTCGTGCTGTCCTAATCAGCTTTAATCGGAGGGGTTTTCTTCTCAGTACTGTTATTTATATGAGACTGGGGAAAGTTAGTAGTTAGTTAGTTAGTTAGTTAATTAATCTGTTCTCAGTAAGGAGCTGTTTCTCTTTTCTCTTTTTCTCCTTTTTATTTCTTCCTCCATTTGTTACCACACCTACAAATTGCTCTTGGCTGGCCCTGCTACTAGACAGCATCTACCTGTGACTCCTGGTGCCAGTGGGGTTGCCATCTGATGAAAATCCAGATTCCTTCCTCTCCAGCTTGGCCCGTTTATTTATTTACTCACTTGTCATTTATTTCCAGCCCTCTAAATCATGGATCAGCCTACCTAATCTTTCAGTACAATGCAGTAAGTGTCCATTCCCTGTTTAGGACCTTCAGTTATTTAAAAAAAAAATAAGTGGAAACAGATGTGATTCTGATCTTGCCTTCGTCCATTTTCATTTTCTTTCACTGGTGGCATTGATAAGAGCTGGACACCTCCTGGACAACTCACTTTCTCCATGCCTATGGGCATCTACTCTAACGACTCATAACTGGAGTGAGCTTTTGGGGTTAACATTTTGCCTATTAACAGACATCTCTCTCCCCACAGCATTGGAGAAAAAATCAATGTGGGCTCCTCAAGACACAAAGTTTTAAATGAGGCAGCCATTTAGTTGCAACGCTGGGATACTAGGGTTTAGAAAAGATGGAATTTTTCACTAGAGACAGTGGTTGGAGCAGGTTGAGTAATTCTTCTTTCTCTAAAAGGAGAAGAACTCTATGATGACTAGCATCGTCCAAATGCAGAGGGAGAGTGAAAACAGCCTGGTACTCAAACAACACATTGTAAATGTGTATTGACTATTTCTGCATCACAAGGGAACTATTGATGCAAGAAGTTTTGCCTAAGAAAATTCATGGAGGAATAATTCCAAACAGGTAAAAAAAGATGAGGTACTGAGGAAGAAAGGAGAAAATTTTGTACCGCAAAATAAGAGAAAATAGCCAGCAATGAGAAAAGAAAGAAGAGCAAGAATGACACGCGGTAAAGAGTGAGAAGACGTTAAGAAAGAAGAATTGCACTCAGGAAGAAAGGAGAGAGCTGAGGTTCATACGAAGGAGCAGGTCTCTCTCCTTGCGAAGGACAATCAGAAAGCCCATCTCCAGAGGCGATCTAGGAACTTTAAGAGTAAACTGCATGCCAGGGAGTCTAGGTTAGGTTAGGGGCTGGAAAGGAAAGTGAAGAATCTACTGCCTATTCTCAGCACCAAGAGCATTGTCAGATCAAGGATGTTTTCATTAGGAAAGACACTCAAAGTGAGTTATCTGTCAGATATCTTCAGTAGGGAAACGCAAGTGCTCAGAGATTAATGAAGCTACTTAAGAAAGTCACCTGAATAGCAGAGCACACAGACTGCAAAGCAGAAGAAAGAGATTACAAGAAAAGGCTCCAGACTTAACTGAATGAGCAACCACCTCAAAGTATGTTATTTAGAATGAAGCTGGGATTCAGATAACAAGAAAAGGGTCTGAACAGTAAAGAAAGCTACTTTCTCAGGCAGGAAATATAGGGATAAATTGAGAATATTCCCCAAAAGGGAAGTTTTCTGGAAAATTAAGCCAAGTTAAACTTTGCAAAGCAGATTAAAACAAATAGCAGCCATTTCCTCAACTGTCGAAATAAAGAGAACACTGAATGAAGAAATTGAGCTGCTATAGAGGAAGAATGTAGCAGAGATTAAAAATAACCTATGAATGGCCCAAAACTAAACTAAATTAATACCTTTGCCTCCATTTTCAGCAAAGATGGCATGAGGACAAAGGGTAATTAGTGTAAAAGCAGGGATTAAAGCTGCTACATTCAAACTCAAACAGTGTAGTATGCACAAGCGAGGGAGATGAATACTCTGGATTTTGAAGGCACTATTCCACTTGGAATGAACCCCCTGATAACAAGCAGTCTTAATTTAGATATCAGGTCACGAGTAATACCTAGTCTACACCCTACTCCAGTTCTCAGTCTTGGTTTTCTCTTCTGTATCTCTCCCTACCATCCATTCATCTTCTCTTCAGTTTCACCAGACTTTTTAAAATGCACAACACATACCTTCTCCCTACTTCTGTTCCTTAAACTCACTTATGATTTTCATGAACAGTTTTCCGACAGCATTCAGCATAACGTGGTGTGAAACATTTCAAGTAAATGACCTAAGTCTGGCAAAATTATAAACATCTGAAAACCAGAATATTACAGACAGAGTTTTAGGATGCTAATAATGTAATAAAGTAAGAGATTAAATCAGTTATAAAATATCTTATCTCTGACAGTACAGAATTTCAGTGAGGGGTGATCTGTTTGAGTGCATTACCTTTTCTCTCAGCAAACCACTCCAAGTCACAAAAGTGCATCGAGGGAAGCACTTCCAGCACCTTCCAGCACCTCACCCTCAGTTAAATGTCTCCTTGTAAACCCAACCCTACCAATAATGTGAAGTTCTGACAGAGTTAATAATAAAGAAACTGTAAAATTTACACTGAGCTGACTGATTTGAGAAACACCATGTCCACTTCCTTCTTTCCCAGAGAATTTAATTTTCATCTCAGTTATTGTTAACTACATTCTGTTAGCTACAAGCCAAAAGCAGAGTTTATTTTACATCATCTATATTCCTTCTTCCTTAGTGGTACTTAACGAGTTGAAGGGGCTGGAAACTTATTCTCAGCCAAGCCAATATCCTATGAGTTATAAATGACATTTCATCCTCATATGCAGATTTTTCTGTGCTTAAGTGAATTATTTACAAGGTACAGCTTGTGGGCTCCAACAATCAGCTGCCAGAGATTTACACCTACACTGAGTCCCTGCTCTCCTGCTGGGAGAATGTGAAGTTTTCCACCGCCCTTTAAGATCTGAAGACTTAACAGAGAATAGCTCTTCCCAAAGCTGGCACTGCCTTTCTTGGGATGGTGGCTGACTAGACTT